>NW_026042721.1:0-111023 GCF_023856365.1 Brienomyrus brachyistius
TTTCATTAGTATTCCATGGTATTTAGATTTTTCAGGAATCAGTGTGTGTACTGTATACTTTTTAATTTATTTGCACTATGTGTAGTGTCTCTGCAGCTGTATATACTTGCTGCATTATGCACAAGAACTTCCCTCAGGCATCAGTATAGTTAATCAAATGTAATATTTCTTGCTTGTTTATTAAGTTGTTTTAGGTATTTTGTGTGTTCCACTTAATTTAGTGTAATTAGTCCTAGTTGACTCAGGTTTAGTTAGATTTTTCCTTCTGTTGTTCCTCTGCATCATGCTACTGTCATAAAATTTCAATGTCTTACCTAACTTAAGAGTTTTGTGCATTGTGTTTTGGAGAGAAAGAAATCATTACTTTTTTTCTTTAGATTCATCCACTGATTCTATCACCTATGACACATTCCCCCTGAATATTTGTTTGTTTATTTATGTATTTGCTTGGGGGATGGAATTAACAAACAGAAATAACTGAATGAATCAGGGTAGTGAAAAACATTTATAAACTTATCATTTTGGTATTGGTACGATCCTGTTCTGGTTAGTTAGCCGAGGGAGTAAATCATCCGGAGTTTCATCTCTCAATCTCCTCCTACACCCACTCAGCATCACAGTATGGACTCCCCAATGCAACTGATCTGCACGTATTTGTACTCTGGGAGGAAATTGAAGCCCCCATAGGAAAAACTCAAAGCCTACAGACATATGCACAAAACCAGGGGACATGCTCAGTTCTGCAGGCCTGGAAGTGTGAGAGAAGGCTATTTATTGAGTTTCCCCTCTGCCCCTGGTAAAGATGAAACATGCACAAGTCATTAAACACACATATACTTACATGAAAGTCTGACTGATACTGGAGCTTCCAGTGCCCGTAAACCAGGTACTGGGGTACTCCATTTCCTTCTTGATAATTAGCGCCATTGAAAAAAAAAACGGTGCCTTTCCTAATATTAACTGACTCTCAGACAAATGTACTGCTTGAAGACCCTGCCACTATTCGCATTTTCCAGCAGGAGTCACAAATCTTCATTGCATTCAGTTTATTCTCAGATGAGCTCATGCATGTTTCTATGTGCATCTTTACACTTAAACAAATACAGCTAACCTCTGTTGTTATATTCCATATATATTTGTCGTGACTGGCCTTTTTTCTCAAATGATGGATTTCTGAAACTAAAACTGACAGTATTCTAAAATATTTATATTGCCACATCATCGACACATGTTCTAATATGACATAGCATTCCCCTGGACCATAGTGCGACTTAGAGACAAGATATAACATGCCCTTCACGGTAAAACACTAGATAGGTGCAACACTTAATGTCAACGTTGTCAATGTCAATGTTGACTTAATGTCAACGTTAAATTCATGGATTCGCAAATTAAGTAACACGGTTACAGTACAAAAACGAGCAGAGCTGTGTATGGCATGACTATCTCGCGGCGGCGACAAAATATGCTTATCCTTCTAATTATTCAGAAGAAAATATATTTGCAAGCACAGCCGTTCACGGCTTCCGTACAAAAAGCTGTCACTACGCTACAGGAAGAATACACGACCAATATAGGATTTACACAAGTCTGCTTCTTTTGTTTTATTTAGTAACAACTTTCACAAAAATTGACAGCAATACTGCTAAAAGTGCAGATCTGTTGCCAAATTAAATAAACAAAGAAATTAATCATAAAAATATTCAAAGTATATACAGCCAGGGGCGCCGCTAGCAATTTTGGGCCCTATGACAAAATATGAGGTTGGGCCCCCCTACCACACCCATTCAGATCTCTGGGGGCCCCTAAAGGGCGTGGGCCCTTAGAATTGTCCCAACTTTCCCCCCCTTAGCGGCGCCCCTGTATACAGCTAACCATTTCCAATCGAAAAGTACATACAAGTCTCCAATATAAGTTATACAATGGAGCGCAGATAAAACTTTTAAATAGTAATTAACCAAACTATATAAAGAATACAAGTTTGAATACAGGTAATTTGTATAAATTTTACTGTGTTCAGACTGAAAAATCAGCACCAGCCTTACACACATTGCAGTTCTGCTTTTTTCTTCTTTTAGCATAATTACCCGTTTCACGTTCACGAGGCAGAAGATCCCTGCAAATGTGAAAATTCACAAGTAACAGGCACCATTAACCTCAAGCCATAACAGTCTGCTAGCCTGAACAATAGCAAACTCTATGTATTACCAATTATTACGCAGGTTGTCACTTTATCAAATCATGACTGTTACTAAGAAGTGGGAGTGAAACGCGTGTCACGAGATCTCGCGATATTACAACATGACGAGATTTCTCGTTGGAGCGAAAAGCCGTTTCACGAATGCGCTGCAAATGAGCTGCTGTAAATATGTCGGCATCTGACTAAATTACTATAGTAGATACCCCAGACACTTTTGACTCTTTTGTGTGTCAGCATTTCGGGTGCCCGGCGGAAAATATAAATGGCGAAAGGGAGACAGACAAAACACGAACCATCTGTAAGGACTGTAGAAAGCTAATGCCGCACACAGCGGCTAATGCTACTACTAACTACTATGCAAAGCCATTTGCAGCACCATCATAGCTCTTTATTTAAATTCACTGCACCGGTGAAGAAAACATTTTTAAAAAAATGTTATGTTTATTATTGGGTGCTTTCCACTTCATGCACCCACATACAGCGCTAGCTTAAAGCAATGCATTCTGGTCCTGACGCAATGCATCATGGTTATATTTTTTATCGCCCGTTGCATTACGTCACCATGTCACATGGTACCAAAACTCCGCGAGAGCAAGACACATCAGGCAGCACCTCTTAGCAGGCTGCACAGGCTGGATCCGCCTCCATTACGACACAACTTTGCCCTTATTGGCTTAAGATTTTAGTTACATACATGACGTTTGTATATCTGCTATTTCTCCCGAGAAGCAGGTAAAGCGGTAACTGCTTTTCAATTAATTTACTTGGTAAAATTAAATTTAAATAAATGATATGAATATTGTAATAGTACTCGTGAGCTTTGTTTGTTGTTAGTTACTATAATGTTGCGCTGCTTTATTTGTTTAATCGTCTTGTCTGTGAAGACATTCAAGTTAATCAAATAAGAACTGCACTGTACACTGTACATGACCATAAAAACTTTGAATCCTTGAAATAAATGTTTTTGATCTTTTCCTTGGCAGTTATCTTTTTACACAGGGCCTCTATGTACACAATAGTTATTTTTTTCACGACTAACAGTATGGATCAGGAGTTGGTTATTGTAAAAGAAGTAATGTGCATGCAGGTGATATTTGTATAGATTTATATTTACCCCTAGGTGATAAGTTTGACAGTCATTTCTTTTACCGTTTGGCCTCTCGGTTGAACATAATAGTGGCGCGAGCAGCTCCACTTGGTTTTTTAAAAATACTCAGCCATGAACTTTTGGTGAACTCAGGTGAATCCCTTCCTTCAGTAGTAAACCTTGGTAGTTTCAGCCGTTTACACATTGTCTCACTAAAAGGTTGATAATATATTTGTCCTTTTACATAGTGATAAAATATACGCGATAAAAATGTGAATATTCATAGATTCAGGACTAACAAAGTAGCTAACAGAAACTCAGACTAACAAAAGGTGCAAATACATACTCAGTTGGTTCCATTGTGTTGATTACATTATAATGTTTACATTGTAATGATTATATCATGGATATTTGGCATACTTTTTATAAAATCGTAATTCTTATATTCTGCGTTATATAGTGCTAAATAATATTCCATAGATGGATGGACTTTATTAATCCCCGTGGGGAAATTGTGTTTTTTATGTCTCCCTCAACTTACTCTTTGTGGAGTAAGTTGTCCGCGAAGTGCAGCTACCTGTTGGGGCGCCCAGGGAGCTGGGGGTTAAGGGCCTTGCTCAAGGACCCACAGACGTGCTGAGGCTGGGTTAGTTTCAACTGGTGACCTCATTACAGGCACAAGGACTGACCCCTGCCCCCCAACTGTGTATGAGTAGCATTTATGCTGTTTCTTGAGTGTGAGCTAGTACATAAACCAGCTAGTGCTCACCATTGCAAAAATACTCTAGCTTTCTGTCATACACATTTTTTTATTTTCTTACATTGTCCGTTTTTGTTCATAGTCTGTAATATTCTGAATAACGACAATGTAGAGGAAAAACAGATTAAATTCTCCTTGTTTGTAATTTCCCCATGTAATCCACTGCCTTGTGGTAAGAGGTGCAAAAGTCAGACGCGTTGAATGATGAGGATACGATATTGAGTTTAGTTCTTGAGAGGATTTATTCATATGATATTTTAACACACAGTACTTTGAACTGGTTTGTTTGGCGCAAAAGGGCCGATATGCAGACACCATCACACATGGCAAATACGGTCAATGACTGTTTCACTTTGCACCTTCAGCCCTGAGCCGCGTAATCTCAGCACCTTTAATAACAACCATTGCTGCCTCCTACAGGTGGGAATACACTTAGACAATAGTAAATATCACTAAGGCAGGCAAGTACCTCTCGTTTCAAGTGTTGCAATACTATATAACATTATATTATAAACAATAAATACGAATAAATAAAAACATTAAACAAATAAACATAATCAATAATATTCATGAATAATTATGCTTAATATACAAATAAAAGAATAGCTCCTGCAGATGATTTCAGATAACTACTGGAACAATGAGTTCTGGAGGGGAGCAAGCTCTGTTACATGCTATAGAAATGTTGATCTGATTCCTTTCATTATCAGATTGTTACCACTGTTAAAAACCACAGATATTGTATTCTGATTGTATGCATTTCCTTATTAGGGCATGTCAGTTACTTCTGTTAAAAAATCCGTTTATTCTGACGTCGTAAATTTCCTGATCAGAGTTTACCCTCTTTAAAGTGATGGAGGTCCACTTGTGCCAAAGATACATCGATATGCATATGAGATTTCGTTTGTGCCAAAAATATGTAAATAGCACACAGTCCATGTCGACTGAGCATGTGACAAAGAATTTTTCTGTGACAATTCTATTTTGTCAATGAGTTTGTCTGTGGAGCCCCTGAAGGGACCTAATGGTGTCCGCTAATTAGATACCCAGAAATAAACTGTGTGGCTCCTGCCCAAGCATTGCTGCCCAAACAGCAGCTTCCTCCTTATGCCACCGAGGGAGGAGTAGCCAGTGGTTCCCCTGCCCCTTCCCCTCTCCCCCCTGCAGACGAGGATCATAACCATTCAGCACCCGACTCTACCTCCTTCTCGGTGAAGAAGTGCCGTGGCGAAACACTCAGGCAGCAGGACGAGGTAGCAGAAATTCTTGCCCCTATGTTGGTATGTCCAAATCCTCAAGGGGGAGATAAGGTTTGCTCATCTGACACTGTAGATGAAGGAGTTGAACATAAGAACATAAGAACTATACAAACGAGACGAGGCCATTCGGCCCATCAAGCTCGCTTGGGGAGAACTAAACTAATAGCTCAGAGTCGTTAAAATCTTATCTAGCTCTGATTTAAAGGAACCCAAGGATTCAGCTTGCACTACATTATCAGGAAGACTATTCCATACTCTACACGCTGCGTAAAGAAGTGCTTCCTTAAATCCAGCTTGAAATGTTCTCCCGCTAATTTCCACCTATGGCCACGAGTTCGTGTATTTAAACTAATGCTGAAGTAACTATTTGGTTGAACAGCATCCAAACCTGTTAGAATCTTATATACCTGGATCATGTCCCCCCTCAATCTCCTTTGCTTGAGACTGAACAGATTTAGCTCAAGTAACCGTTCCTCGTATGACATTCCTCTAAGACCAGGAATCATTTTTGTGGCCCTACGCTGCACCTTTTCTAAGGCCACAATGTCCTTTTTAAGATATGGTGACCAAACCTGCACACAATATTCTAGGTGAGGTCTCACCAAGGAATTGTATAATCTTAGCATTACCTCCCTTGACTTAAACTCCACACACCTGGAGATATACCCCAACATCCTATTGGCCTTTTTTATTGCTTCCCCACACTGGCGAGAATGGGACATGGAAGCATCAACATACACACCAAGGTCTTTCTCATGATCAGCTACCTTTATTTCAGTGACACCCATGAAATACCTGTACTTTATATTTCTGCTCCCTAGATGTACCTTATATTTATAGAGTACCTTATATTTATCGACGTTAAATTTCATCTGCCAGGTATCGGCCCAGTCACTAATTAAATCAAGATCCCGCTGTAGCTGCTGAGCCACTAATTCAGTATCTGCTACACCACCCACCTTGGTGTCATCTGCAAATTTCACCAGTTTACTGTATATATTGGTATCCATATCATTTATGTAAATTAGGAACAATAGTGGTCCTAAAATCGAACCCTGCGGTACCCCACTATGAACGCAAGCCCACTGTGAGTTGAAGGACATTGCCAGTGACCTGCTGGACCCCAGGCAGAACAGGCCTCACCATGCGACAGCCCTTCAGAGACTGGTCCTCCTGCGCATGGACTGGGGCATGATGCATCAGTTTAAACAGGAGCCTGGTAAATCCTGCGAGTGCTACACCAAGCGACTGATGGCAGCATTCTCCAACTACAGTGGGATGGACTCCACAACGGACCGAGAGTGTATGTGATGTAAAATACACTAAGATAGGTAAAAACTCTTTTGTGGACTAAGTAAAACAAACATTTTATGTTCTAGTTTTCTTAAAACTACTGAAACAAATAATTGGCTACACTGCAGTTCCGCTGTTTTGTTTGGCACCCCTGCATGTCGTGCATTGTGTGGAAAAAACCTGAAGGCTGAGGAATGTTACGTAACACAGCTAGAATGTAAAAACTCTCTCTGGTGTAATTCACTGCATAAAACCAATGGTGTTAAGTGTGATGTCTTCTTCATAACACTCCCTGATGTTTGTGTCCGTGACCATGAGATAGGGTGGGCTGCTTTTCTTCCTTCCTTTGACTAGTATTCCTCCTAAATTGTTCATCTGTATTTGCTGCATTGGTACTTGATGTGCGTGTGCCTTGTGTCACGATCGCCATTTAACGGGAGCGGCGGACGGGCAGGAAACAGGCAAGGCAGGCAGGATACGGGGATTTATTAGGAACACGGGGTGCAGGAAACATCTCACGCAGACGGACTTCAATGACGGACACTGAACTCTAGTAAGACATGAACTCAAATAGACAGGACTGATTGAAAATAATCGGACACAGCTGGGTACGATCAGGGAAGCACACGTGGATAATCAGGGGGCGTGGCACACACGGTGGTCAGACTGTCCGGGACCTCCTCGGGGACTAGGGCAGGAAAGTCTGGAGCTGGGTCAGGGACAGGAGTGGGGCCAGGAACAAGAGCCCCAGGGGGCACAGTCATTTGAGGCGGAGGGAGCGCCTCGGGCGTGGGCTCTGGGGCCGCAGGGGGCAGCGGAGGCGGCTGCTCAGGAGCTACGGGCAAAGCAGGCGGCGGCTGCTCGGGCTCTGGGGCCGCAGGGGGCAGCGGAGGCGGCTGCTCGGGCTGCGCAGGAGCTATGGGCGACGAAGGCAACTGCTCAGACGCTGTAGCAGGAACCCAGGACTTTATGCTCAGCCCACTGCTGTTAACTCCGATGACTCACAACTGAGCAGCAATGCACATTTCGAATTCCATCATCAACATCAGGCAGATGACAAGACTGTTGTGGGTCTCATCAATAAAAACGGTGACTCAGCATACAAAGAGGAAGTGTGATGACTATCGGACTGCTGCAGAGCCAACAACCTGTCTCTGAATGTTGACCAAAGAGATGGTTGTTGACGTTAGAAGAACACAAAACACAGAGTGACCACTCTCTGCTGCACATCGATGGCTCATCTGTGGAGATCGTAGAGAGTACCAGATTCCTTGTTGTCCATCTGGCGGAGAATCTCACCAGGTCCTTCAACATCAGCTCCATAGTAAGGAAAGCACAGCAGCACCTCTACTCTCCACGGAAGCTCAGAAAAGCCCATCTCCCATTCTCACACTCTATTGGGGAACTGTTGAAAGCACCCTGAGCAGCTGCATCACGGTCTGCTTTGAGAACTGTGTCGCCTCAGATCACAAGTCCCTACAACAGATAGTGATGACAGGTGAGAAAATCATTGGGAGTATCGTGTTAGAGAAATATGTACTTTTTTTATCATCATTTTGCTAGACGCTTAGAAACAACACCCTGCCGCAGCTTGATCTTAATTGAGCAATAACACGTCTCAAGAACTGTCGCTTGAATATTTCCACCCCATATATGGTGACAAACAATGTTCAATGTCAGTTGCATATCCTGTTTGTGTACCTCAATAAAAGACACTGCGAGGGGAGTTACTCTTTCGAAGTTGGCTGAGTTCGACTGAGAGGCTGACACCTCGAGGTCAGGACCGGGCTTCCCTTTGTAAGGAAAAGTGGTAAAAATGTCCCAAGGTTCTTGGTTGATCATTTGAATGCAGACAATGTTAGGAATTTATGATCATGGGGGAAGCCAGGGAGAGAATGGGGGTTCCAGTTGGCACCACTATGGTGATAAGGATAAGATAAGGTGATAAGAATTGAATTACAATGATCATAAAAGTCTCCACCCTGTCCTGTCCCGTCCCTGTCTCAGGATCCTCACACTCCAGGGGGTCACTCTTTATATGTAAATTCACTCACAACACCTACACACAACACCTTGGTGGGGAGGGCCTTTTTGGGTATAAAGGGGGGTGAAGAACTGTCTTCAATTTGTATCTGAGCTGCCTTTCAGTACCCGGTGTGTCTCTACACTGTATTACATTGTATTATTTTTGCTGTTCAATAAACCATCATTTTGCTGAAACTGCGGAGACTCTGCAAGTGGATTCCCTACACCTTGCAGCAAGTAAAACGTCATCACAGCTGTCTGTGTTGTTCTGTGTTCAGAGACTGGTTTGTTTCCAGCGCATCTTCAGAAGAAGATAACCCTAACATATCTCTCCCCTCCATCACAGATATTCACACCACACACTGCATCCGCAAAGCCACCACCATTGTGGATGACCCCACCCACCCCTCACATTATCGTTTCACCCTCCTGCCTTCTGGAAATAGGTCCCGGAGCATTCGGGCCTTTACAGCCAGACTCAAACAGCTTTATCCCCCATGCCGTCAGACTACTGAACTCTCAGGGACTAATCTGATACCACACACACATACACTCATTAACACACTTTATTATTTAACTACTATTTTTTATCTTATTGTCGCCATGTTTACAGTTACTTTTATTTATTTTTATTGCTACCTCATTGGACAACCAAACTGCGCCTTCTCAGTACTGGGTTTACTGTGCTGTTTGTGCTCGTTGGTGTCAGTTGTCCTCTCTTTTTGCACTGTCCTGCAATGTTTGCACAGTTTTTGCTCATTATGCACCATACAGTATGTTGCTAGGTTGGTATGTGTTAGTCTTCTGTTAATTTAAGTAGCACCTTGGTCCGAGGGAAACAGTTTCTTTTGTAACTGTACTATACTCAACTGTGTAAAGTTAAAAATAACATTAAAGACCTACTTGACTTTTACTGAACAGGTGCTAAAGTGAAATTACTTGCTTCTGGGAAAGAACTCCAGCTGAAATTCTGTACAACAATTATGGGAGACATATGGGAAGGACGCGGTGTCAGACCTGCCCCAGTGGGACGAATGTGGTTTTCCTAGTAACAGCAGCTTCAGTCCCAATCAGATAAGCCAGATGCGTCTGAAATTAGAGGAACGGGATCAGACTGGTTGCTCAGGGACTAATGTGGTAGAACTAAAACAGAGACAAATTGGACGGTGTTTCAATTGTGGGAAAATGAGACAAAGCAGGCAGAGGAGATGCGGGTGGCAAAGAAGCATGAGATAAGGAATGCAGAGAATGTGGATGAGGGTGAGACTCCTGTGAAAACTGTGTATTGAAAATTAGGGCCATAGTATTGTCATCCATCCTGTCAGGGTATGGAAATACACTGAGGGTAAATGGCCTAATGCAGGAAGTGTCTTAATCCTATAACATCCAGCTGATTCAGGCTGTGGGGGACAGTGTAGTACTGCACTCTTCTGGCTGGGACCTTGAATAAATGAATGAATGTTACATTTATACAGCCCTTTTCTAAGATACACAAAGAGCTTTACAGAAGCACTGGGGAGCCACTTCAACCCAAACGTGAGGCAGCAGGAGAGGGGGCCCAGGCAGAGAGAACAGCCAACAAGACGGGTGCTTCCACAGACAGGACGGGGGCCCCGGCAGACCAACGCTGACGACTCCTGGGACCAAGTCAACAGAGCAGCTGTCGTCATTGTGACTCACCCTCATACATCCATCCATTGTCTAAACCGCTTATGCTACTGGGTCGCGGGGGGTCCAGAGCCTATCCTGGCAGGATCTGTGCACGAGGCAGGGAACAACCCAGGACGGGGGGGCAGCTCATTGCAAGGCACATTCACACACCATTCACACACACATGCACTCCTACGGCCAATTTAGCAAGAGAGAACATGCAAACTCCCCACACATGTGACCCAGGCGGAGACTCGAACCTGAGTCCCAGTGGTGGGAGGTAACAGTGCTAATCACTGCACCACCAAGCAGCCCCACCCTCATACATGATTTCTGATTCTTGATTTTAATCCCCTTTTCTGTTTTTGGCAACATATAAAGTGCTGTGAATGTCACTGTCAGATTGTCATATCATCCTCCAGTTGTCCCTTGTCACCCTGGATGCACATTGAGTGTTTGCTAAATATTTTATCTTGTAGTGTTCCTGATTTTTTCCTGTGTTTTAATTTGCAATTCTCAAATTTCATGACTGGCATCCGTGGGGACGATTAATTAAACCTGTTAACTCTGCACTTCAATTTCAAACTGTTGGTAACATGTGTACATATTTTTGTCTGATCTTTTCACCACCAGGTGGCGATATAGCAACTCCAGAGTTATTGATGGCTAGAACAAAAAAAACACAGTAACACAGAGGTGTAGCTAAAAATTCTGGGCCCCTGACAGAATGTCACCTTGCGCCCTCTGTCGAATTTTACATTCTGTGAAAGAGATTTGTTGAGCCATCTTCCAATGTAATCCAATCCAGCTCTTTATTTGAAAAGCACTTTAAACAACCTTATGGACCAAAGTGCTGCACAAAGGAATAAATAAAAACATTCACACACTTAAAAACGAAGTAAAAGAAATTTAATAAAAACCAAAACATTCAATGTGAGTAAAAGGCCATTAATAAAAATTTAAAAAAATCAATTAATTAATAAAGAAAAGGCTAAGATTAAAATAAGATTTACTATTAAAATTAACATCTCACAATGTGTCAAAGGTGAAGGAGAAGAGATTAGAAGAGATTTAAAAACGGACAGAGGGGATTCCTCTCTAATGTGAAAAGGCAAGTCATTCCACATTTTAGGAGCTGCGACTGCAAAGGCTCGATCCCCTCTAAGCTCACGCTGAGTCTTAGGAACCATCAGGAACAGCTGATCAGCTGACCTGAGAGAGCGGGTGGGGGTGTAAGGGTGAAGCAGCTCACAGAGGTCAGATGGAGCAAGACCACTGAGGGCTTTAAAAGCAAATAACAGAATTTTAAAATGAATCCTAAAATGTACGGGCAGCCAGTGGAGTGAGGCTAAAATGGGGGAGACATGCTCATATTTCCATGTGCGGCAGCATTTTGAACCTTCTGGAGGTGAACAATAGTGGAGCCTCTAACCCCAACATAGAGGGCGTTACAGTGGTCCAAACTAGTAGTGACAAAAGAGTGGATTACTGTCTCAAAGTGCTGCCTAGAAAGAATTGGCTTTATTTTGGCCAACTGCCTCAATTGTAAAAAGCTTGACTTGACAACTAACCTTATCTGAGTGTCAAACTTAAGGTTGGTGTCGACTTTAACCCCTAGGTGTGTGATGACTGGTTTACAATATTGTTCCAAGGAACCTAAAATTACAGTGGAGGTCAGAGGAGTGGAGTTACCAAAAACCAACACTTCTGTCCATTACCTCCCCACTTCCTTGTTAGTTACAATATTTGTTCTGCATTACTGTACTGCTTTGGAGCCTTTTGATATTAAGGTGAATAACACAGGTGAAAAATTAAGGTGAAAAAAGAGACAGATGCATTGACAGCAGTCGTGGCCACACTTTGGACTGGGAGTGTAAGAGCAAAGGAAACTGAATCCACTATGTTCTGTCCTGTAAATTTTTATTAAACACCACATGACACACATACGAGTCCTGTTTTAACTTTCAGGGCTGATGGTCTGCAGCCTGGCTTGTGTTCTACAGTGCAGCGCAGGTGCAGTCACTGTGCTGAGCCCGGCGTTATATTAATGACGCAGCCTTTCACACTGACCAGTGAGAAATAACCTTGAAAATGACTGTGCTCTTTGTGGTTCTCCTTTTTTCTTACCACCAAGCAAGAGACTAAACATATTTTCTACTTATCAGTTATCAGAAATCAGAAATGTCATGCAGTAATCAGAGGTTAGACAGCAAGAATGACTTTTGTATTTTTATCTTTTGTCAATCTTTTATCCAGCGACTACTAATTCTCATCGGGGTCTGGAGAGGGTGGGACCTGTCCCAGGAAGCACAGAGCACAGGCCTGCATGGGATGCCATTCCACACAAGCAAAAACAATTAAGATGGTCAGATTTGCCTCACTGTGTGATTTTGACTGAAAGATGAACTAAGCACAGTCTTGTGTGTATAAAAATGCGTAGATTCATTTAACTTTAACAATGAGATTCAGCAACATGACCTTATAGTGTTAATGATCGGTATCTTACTGGTATTAACTGAATTATGCAAAATTCTACATTATTCTATATTATTGCACCCAAATTGTTCATACTGACTAAATGTAATTACTGACATCCTGGACATACTGCTTTTTAGGTTTGAATTTAAAATGTTAGTAGACAAATTCATGCTGTCAATAACATCTCACTTGCTCACCCACTTTTAGATAAAAATACCCTTTGTGGTTTTTCTAGTGAAGCAGTGGGCCTGAGCTGAGGACCTGATGGTTGTGTGGTTTTCGCTCACTGAGAAGAGAGACACAAACACCCTGCTCTCAGTCGGTCAGTCTTCCTGTAAAATGCAGAGGTGAGACTGCTAGTGGAAAATTACTGACTGCAGCGTCAACAACACATATAAACAGCAGCACAAACAAAATGTTCCACAAATGCAGGACATCTGTATGCTTACAGCACACATCAGACACGCTGACCCTCAGCACTGAGCTCCTCCAGGCTCTGTGCTCTCCCTCTTCTCTTCAATTTCTACACAAATCACTGCTGCTCCAGTGAAGATCCTGAATTTTGCAGGTGATACTACTGTGTTTGCCATCATAACTGAAGGTGATGAGTCTGCCTACAGACTGGAAGTCGTACAGCTGACCATCCAGTTCTGAACTCACATTATCCCAAATGTCCACATGCTTAGACTCCTCTCATCATCAGGGAGGAGCGTCCCTTGGCACTGTAGAGTAGATGGATGAGAGCAGGCTGATAACAAGGCTGTCATCAATTTTATGTGACACCTCTCACCCCCCCAGCAGACTATGGAGGCCCGTAAGGGCAGCTCCTTCAGTAAGAGACTCAGACACCCGGCGTGTGACAGAACGGTACCGCAGGTCATTGGGCCCCACAGCAGTCAGGCTTTATAATCTGCACTCTGCTCATTGAACTTTTCCCCTGTTCACTGTCTTCTGATACAGTTTCTATCTGCTGCTGATCTGCAATATTGTTCCTCCTTATTCACTGATGTGCAGTGTTGCATTGAGCCAGTGCATTATGCCCTGTGTGGCAGCTTCCTTTGGGAGGCTAATATCTGGCACATGAGCAATAATGTTACATGCAATAGGATTGTGTATAAGTTAAGGATTGTGTATAAGTTAATTTTAATATTCCTATAATATTCCTCTGTATGTAATATATTCTTATTTTTTGTTTCTATTATTACCCTATATTTATATATACATCCATTTATTTTACATTCATAATGATGTTGTTTGTTGTTTTGTGCCCCACTGCTCTTGTAACAAGCCTCAGTCTTGACTCTCCCTTTTAAGGTCTTGGCCTTAAATCACACTCGATATAGGTGGTGTCGTCCCCATCACCCTGACCAGGATACATGCTGTAAGATTAATGGATGGTGTTTATCTGTGTGATGAAAAAGAATGTGAATAAAACAAAAATGTACCATTATAAATGGGAGCCCTAGGATGTGTGGTGGTTAGAGATGTGGACTGATGAGAATTTTGCTTTTCTAAAGTTCTGTTGTGAAAACTGTACATTCCGTTCCATGTACAGTAGTGATATGTAGCAATCATGTGCTCCAGTCAAATGTCCAGCTGCATGAATAATAATGGTGGCTTGTTTGGATAAAATAACTTAGGCTGAATACTTGAAAGCGTGACCTGGGTGAGGTAGAGAGGAAACAGGGTCTTACAAGAAGCAGATATTGTTCTGTCTGTGTGGTTTTTACTCTTTGCAAAGTGAGTCCAGCACAGTGCAGTCAGTGGGTCAGTCTTCCTGAGCTGCATCTAACCAGTGGAAACATCTGCAGCACTGCAGAGAAGCACTCAGCAGACAAACAAACCCAAACAGCTTACAGCTGTATGTCACTTTTGGACAGAGGTGGACAAAGTACACAACTTCACTACTTGAGTTAAGTATAGATACTCCTCGTCAAATAATACTCAAAGTTTTTCAGTTAATTTTTTACTTCAGTTAAAGTACTGGAGTATTTGCATCTAAAAATACTTAAGTATTCAAAAGTACATTATGTTTTAAATGCAAGACATTTTTCAGAACCTAATGACTCCTGAACACCCCACTGAATACACTGACTGGCTTGTACATCTTGTAGAATAAAAAGCTTGTGGAATATGATACAATGACTATAGAAACACAACTGACATAACAAAAGTACAGCCATTGTCATTTTCATCTTATTTAACACCCCCCACCCCACTCACACAAAAGAGCATGGTAGTGTTCTTACAGAGCCGTAGCAGTGTGTGTGTGTGCATGTGTGCATGTGTGTTTGTGTGTGTGTGTGTCTATGTGTGTGTGTGTTTGTGTGTCTGTGTATGTTTGTGTGTGTGTCTATGTGTGTGTATGTTTGTGAGCCAAGTAACAAGACAGGGAGCAAGAAACAAAACTCCTCTTTCTTAATTATCCACATCGTTATTAACGACACAGGTATATATACAGGTACATATACAGGTACATGTATATACTCAAAAATACATCCAGAACACACAATTAAATGAAAAACGTAATTTAAGAACACTTGAAATTTTCATTCAGTTTCTTTCATCTGTTTAATATAATCGATCAGTCCCTGTGCGTTTGCCCCAAACCATTCAGCATGGTACACAAGGGAGACAAGTAAGCATGTGTGACATCAAAGAACTGATTGCAGCAACTCAGCCTTTCCACAACATTAGAGCCGCTTATTCCCCCCCATGCCATGAAGAAATAATCTCTGTGGCTCCCCTCTCCCCCTCCCTCAGCCCCCAGTCTGGCTTGAACATTTGCACTTCCAGTAAAAATGCGCCCCAAACACACTGACACCAAACTCAGCACCGGTACTCCGTAAAATCCCGTGATTCAGTCTCAGAAGCACTGGCTCCCCTGCCCTCCTCTGAACATTATTAAAGCTACACCCTGAACACTCTGTGTGACTGACATGAATGAGAAGCATCTTTATTCATAATCTCTGTAGCGGAGGTCAGAATACAGAGTGTCATTATTCCCGTCTTTCTTCTGTCTCCTGGGTTTTGGCTTCTTAAGGTTCAGGGCAGCGTAATTCAGTGTGTCCTCGTCATGGCACTGTGGAGACAAAGATGGCAGAATTGGATGGATCAAATCGGTTTGCTATTACCTATTTTCACAAATAGCACTTAAAATGCTGATCCCAGGATGGAAATCAGTCTGAGGTTCATTTGTTTTACTGACGATTTGTAATTTGAAATATTTATTACATACTTGCTTGCGTGACCATTCCACTTTTGATATATCACTGTTCTTTTCATCTGTTTAAAATATATAACACATCAATATATTATTTAATTTCGCACGGTATCATACCGTGGTCAGATAACATTCCGAATTTTCAAGCAATCAACATCCTTTTTGTCTCAAAAATGAAAGTAAAAATGACTTCTGTCAATTTAAGTGTGCATGTTTGGATACGTGTCATTTGTTCTCATATATCATATATAATAAAATTGCTATAAAGGAGATCTTGGTAATAAAAGTTATTGATATGCAACTTATTGCAACATGTATATTTCAATAGATTTTGCAAAATATGAAAGATATAATACAAAAATGTAAATCTTACAGTACAAAAAGGTTTATATAAATAAGGTGAGATTTAATAATGGATTTTAAAACTGTATTACCTGCAAGAGTGGTTTTAATATGAAAATGTTATCTATCATAAAACAATTTTATATTTCTATAATTTGTTAAAATCTACATTTTGTCCTTCTGAGTGCATAAAGCCGGGCAGCGTACCTGCACAGTGTGTACAGGTCAGTTTACATCTTATACAAATGAGAGCAACGTTCAGAATAATGCTGCAAGATAAAACTATCAGCAAGCCAGAGTGAAGAGGATCCAGCAGCTTCTGAAAGCCTGTAACAAAGAGATAGATTTCAGCATAATGATATAGAGACACATTTCCCATTTGCTTACATTACATTAGTTAAAGATCAAATCGATAACACATTACAGCAGTTGTTTTGTAAATAGTCCATTTTTAACATGAACTTCTAGTATTTTGCATTTTAACAATTTATATTAATATTTGAAATAATTATTAAATTAGGCTCCGGACCCCCCGCGACCCAATAGGATAAGCGGTTTGGAAAATGGATGGATGGATGGATATTAATATTTGAAATAATTATTAAATTAGGCTCCGGACCCCCCGCGACCCAATAGGATAAGCGGTTTGGAAAATGGATGGATGGATGGATAATTATTAAATTAACATCTGTGTAATTTAATTTAAGCACTTAAATTAGAAAATTCATTACATTAAAAAAAGAAATAAATGTCTTAATAGCAGAATAAGCTAAATAAAACTTTGAAGCAGATATACTCTCCACACTGGGTGCTACCATCTATATCCAGCTGTGTGCCGTTCCCAAACAGCATCTCCCCACACTGGGTGTTACCATCTATATCCAGCTATGTGCCGTTCCCAAACAGCATCTCCCCACACATGGCCACAGCGCAGTAGTAAGTCCCAGCATCGGAGAGGCTGAGGTTCCCCTTGGGGAGGCTGTAGACGCAGCTCCGTGTAGGAGATCCAGCCTCAGGGCTCTTCTCACACTCATCACTGCTGTTTCCATGGCTGTAAATGACTCCAGGAAGGGATTCTCCTGATCCATGTCTGAACCAGTAAACACTGTGTTCTCCTGCACAGCTCCCAGTCTCTATCGTACACTGCAGGCTCACAGAGTCTCCTGGCTGCAATGTGTCAGACACAGGCTGCTGTACCACAGTCCTGCTGTTGGAGTCTTTACCTGAAAAGCAAAATAGTCATGATGACAGCCCTTTGAGAATAACAATGGAAAATACAGATCCTCAAAAATTGTTCTTACAGATTTTTGGGAACTGAATCGATGTTCTTCTAGCCATCCAAGAAATCAGTAACTTCTTGGAGAACAGCTGACATTCTTCTCTCTTTTTATTGTATTACTGCTTATTAGTATATATCAGGTAACACTATACATTAACTGCACCTACATAATACCTAAATAAAAATTATATGATAATAACAAACATTATAATCATATAATGTCTTGTATTAATGTATGAAGGTAGATGAATATAATTAATTTCAATTCAAAGAAATGAAGTGTGTAAAGTGTACTTTA
Source organism: Brienomyrus brachyistius (assembly GCF_023856365.1). NCBI lineage: Eukaryota > Metazoa > Chordata > Actinopteri > Osteoglossiformes > Mormyridae > Brienomyrus > Brienomyrus brachyistius. The sequence continues at coordinate 17,895 of NW_026042721.1, forward strand.
TATTTTCATGATTTTCGTGACTTTACATTTGGTTTATGTTGCCCCTTTTCCACAGGAAGGTATTTATTGTTTTTGCATATTTAGCTCTTGATGTGTTTTGGTATTTTTGAGCATTTTGCTGTAGTACCTGCATAATTTAATTCAAGAGCCGAAGAGCTGTTTGCCCATTACTAGTTTGTCTATCTTTTAACATTAAAGAAAAAGTATACATAGTAAAAGGAATTACTTGGTTTCGTAGTTCCTCCTATTTATTTTCTTATGCACACAAAAGTAAGTTTTTCCGTTCAACCATAGCACTACAGCGAAAAGCAAAACGTCATGGCAAATACAATTATGCTTTATTCCAATACACATTGCTAATTTTTCATTATTATTACATTTATTCAGCATAATATCTTCAAAGGTTTCATGATTTAATTTGCAATCTTCTGGCCTGAAATCTTTTCCTGCTACACTGAAGACTCTCTCAGCGTGTGCAGAGAAAGCTGCAGCCAAAGGGTTGGCATCCTCTGATAAACATGGTTGGTTCAGGTATCGGTGACATTATGTGAACCTTTCATGGCAGGAATAGGGACTAGTTTGACTTTTGATGCAGGAAAAGTGTTTGGGACGTTTCTTAGGTTAGAAACTGCCGTCACTGCAGCCAACACTGACTTTTAAGGAGAGACACTCAGCTCTTCCTATGAGCAGATCCACCATGGTGCACAAAATGACAGTATAATTATTATTTTAGGTGACACTTCAAATGTTGCATTATTTCATTCTTTACAAAACGACATTTTTATAACAATGATGTATAACAATGTTAATGTGTTTATGTATAATTCATATTTAAATTAAAGTTCATATTTTAGTTAAAAGCTACACCTACAGTACGTATATGAACTTGAATTTGAATCCAAACCCTTTTTCGTTCTTCTTCTTTAAATTCAAATATAAATTTCAATGCCACAACCTGTTTTCAACCACAATTCAAATGTAATTCAGATTAACAAAATGAACTGAAATTCAAGTTCATATATGTATTCAAAATCCTGAATTTTAGGATACGTATTTGAGAATTTCATTCTCAAATCAGTTCTGAATGGTGCACATCCCTAGTTCATATGTTAAATCATGCATTTTTTTTTTCAGAGTGAATACACACTGACTGCTCAGATAAATAACGTCAAAAATAATTTTCTTTTGTTGCTTAAGATTTTTGCACAGTCCTATACTGTATATAACAACTCAAACATTTTTTTATGTTATTTGTTTTAAAGAGGCTGCAATGTGTAACATTAACATCTGTATAAAGAGAAGGTTAGGCTTTTGGCTGACAGCAAGCAAAATGCAACAAATTGTATAATAATAATAATAATAATAATAATGAATGATTTTTGTTTGATGTTTAGAAAAACATTTATGGAACAAAGCAGACAATAAGGTATCTTTGCTAATTTTATATTGACAAACAACTAAACTGTCAAAATTATTTTGCAGGGAATAATCTTACTGACATTATAATAAAGCAAATATGAAAATAGTTGGAATCTCATTTACCTGTGATTATGACAAAGGTTCCATTCCCGAAGGTGACCTCATGAAGAAACACAGCAGCACAATAATACACTGCAGAATCTGACGGCTCCACGTTAGAAATAGTGAGGTTAAAACTCCCCTCTGCATTCAGTAAGGAGTAACGTTTTATGCTTTTATATTCCTTGTAAAATTCACCAGGTACGTAGAGAAGTGCTTTCGCCATGGGCTGGGGCTTCCGACCAACAGCTTGCTTAAACAAAGTAACAAAAGTTGTTTCTCCTTGACAGAAGCATGTCAGGGTCACACTGTCTCCAAGCTGAACCCTCATCAGGTGACTGGGCTGAACAACATCTGTAGTCAGTGCAGTGTCTGCAAAAACAGAAAAACAAAAAAAATCATAATCAAATAAGACATATAATAGTAATCTAAATAACTATTAACTATGATGCAGATTAAATGGCCAAATTCCACTGATCACATCATACAGATAAATGAAAATATTAAAATCCCAAAATAATTTATATTATAGGGCCTTACTAATGAAAATGAGAAGACCAAAGAGTCTGAACATTTTTGTGCTTCCACTGTTTAGAATAAACTGCTCTGCTGCTAAGTGAGAGATCATGGTCGTGGTCGGGATGAAAGGGCAGGAAACAGAGAGGAAACAGAGAGACACACATCAGGCTGATCTGATTGGCTGTTCACATGGGAACTTAAGTAACAGTGAAAAAGCATTTTAATGTGCACTTACATGACGTTTATTAATTTACTCCTTAACATCCAGTTAAAATGAGAACAATTAGATAAACAGGAGCAGATACTGAGCATATAAAGTTCTTTGTACAGAGTGCTGAGATACTGTGGGAGAGCATTTGCTAATCATCTCTCTCAGACAAGCTCAGCACAGTATGAGTCTGTTATCTATCTGATATTAGACAGTCTCTCATACAGTAATAATAATTGATACTTTATTGGTCCCTGTGGAGAAATTGTCTTAACTTCTCTCTCAACTTGCTCTCTTTTTTTTAGAGTAAACAGAGTAAGTTGTCTGCGAAGGGCAGCCACCCATAGTGATGCCCAGTGAGCTGGGGGTTAAGGGCCTCGCTCAAGGACGCAGAGATGTGCTGTGGCTGGGTTTGAACCAGCGACCATCTTATTACAAGCACACAGGCATTAGATCTTCTAATCACACTTAAAAGGCAGATTAAATGTTCTTTCCACCATGCAAACAGAATGTAAATTGTAGCTTTACTGCTTAGATTTACATTCACACATTTGCATTTAAAACAAGCATTTTAAGTGATGTACATGAGAGTAAATGGTGAATCAGTTTATTTGCCACTCTACACATTACATTGGCGCCCATTATAAGTAACTGTACAGTGACATTGCAGTTCCTCAGTTGCTTTGATGCATTTCTGGAATCACCCTTAACATCTGCAAAACTGTAAGTGCATTTCCCAAAACAATTCGTGCAAACAGCACCACACAGATGGACTGTCTACAAAAAAAGTCATAGAGGCCACCAGCAGCCCGAATACCACACCGTAAGGCCGTATGTTAGGATGCTCTCTATGGCAGAGCGGTAGGAGGCCACCAGCAGCCCGCATACCAGACCGTAAGGCAGCATGTTAGGATGCTCTCTATGGCAGAGCAGTTGAAGGTCCCGATCAAGAAATCCGACAAGTTTCCCCAATAAGCCAGTAACCCCGCTTCATAGAACAGGCCACAGGACTGGTTTTGGTGAGATAGTCCGAGTAGTAGGTAGAAATCAGGATGGAGACTGAGTGTGGGTCTAACAGGTGAGCAGATGTAGGACAGAATGTAGAGCCCTCTGGTGGAGTGCCTGTGCATGACTGAATGTATGGTTTGGGTCTGATGGTCTGAATAGTTGGTAGAAATAGGCACCTTCCTACCTGATGTGGTAGGTCTAGATAAGGGGTCACCAACATGGTGCCCCAAGGATGCCCCCAATGACCACATGAGTTGCCCGTGGACCTGTTCTATAAAATAGCACAACTCACCAGCGAACATCATCTAAAATTTTATTTTGTCCTGTTTCTAATCTATCACATTTGCATTTATATAGATTTGAAATTGAATATAAAAAAGCATTTAAAACATGTTTATCATGCATGAAGTTTAGACATGTTTAGGAGGGCGTTTAAAACTGATATCAAACTTCGTATGGCTCAGTACCCGTGAAGTAGCTCTCCGTTTTAAAAAGGTTGGTGACCCCTGGTCTAGATCTTGCAAGTTTGTTTGTACTGGCTGTGTGAACATACTGTAGCACTGTTAAGAATATGCAACACAGCCTGAGTTGGGGATCTGCTGTATGCATCAGTAATATAATGCTTTGTCCTTTTCTAGGCTGTTCATTAAGACATAAAGCCTGAAAGTTTTCTGAATGGCATTAATGAAATTGAGCACTGCCCCCACCTGCTGGCCAATTTATTAAAACATTGAAATCGCTGTCTGCACAGGCTGACGTGTCATTTAAGTCTGATAATTTTCTATGAGTCAAACGGCAAGAAAATGACAAGAAGTTAAAAACATGGAGTTAGATGAAGGAGAAAAGATTACAAATTTGAAGATTATGAAATCAGGACATGTCAGCTAAGTCAGCCAAGGTGGGTCTTAAACATATGGACGGAAGTATGAGCGCTAAACTTAAACGGGTTCACTTGTAACCGCTGCCACCAAATTTCGTTAAATTGCTGGGGAGGTCCAGATACATGAGACAGGAATAGAAGGATTATTCTTTATTAATATACAGACGAGGGTTACAACCCTCCCTAGGGCAATAGAAGGGGATACCTGCCACGGGACATTCTAAAACGCTTAATGTGAAAATGCGTAACGCAACTTAATGTATTAAAACAGTCACCACAAATCACCAAATTTCTCGCGAATGTATCTGGCCATAAAGACTTACCTGACAAGAAATCAAAACCGAAATGCTAGGAATATGGACTTTAAGCCTTTTCTTTATGGGCGTCAATGGAGGGGAAAACGCTTGACGTAAGATGAAGTCCATATTCCTAGCATTTCGGTTTTGATTTCTTCCCTGGCATGGGTGACGGGTACACCACGTTCCCAAAGCCACGTTAGCCTCGAGCGAACTGCCCGGAGAAACCGCTCACACCAGCGCTGCAACCCGATCTCCTCCCCTTTTAAACACACATTTCTATGGCGTTAAATTAGTGCCAAAAGTCGTGCGCATAAAAACAGAAAATCCATGCTCTCTACGCGCTCGCGATTGCACAGCACTCACTCACTCGCTCGCCGTTAAATTAGGGCCAAAAGTCGAACCACGCGCGTGCGTGTGCTCGAGTGCTGAAAACCCATCCCCTCTACGCGCTCGCGTCTGCACAGCACTCGCTCGCTCGAATTTCCCGCTTCGTCTTACCGTATATAAAAGAATGGGCCAATGTACGGTAAATTGCATTGTGAATAAAATTTCTTAATACAACATCACAAAGCCAATTTAATAAATTCAAATCCTGGGAAGAACGCTCCTCAGATATTAGTTCTCGGGTTAGTGTTAGCAGACTATAGGCGAAACCACCTTAAGTGCTATCTGTTAATGTTTATTAAATTAGCATTAAAATGGAGAGGTTTATAATATCTTTTGTCCTTGTAGCTGCTAAATACACTCATTATTAAAGCCATAAAGTTGTCTGCCTACTACATTGGAATCTCCACTGAGTAAGTGTTTTTGATGGATTTTATTTAACTTTATTATACTCTGGTCCTTAGATCTAATGTCATACTTCTTCACTTATATTGTTTGTGAAAAGGTTTACCACGGTCAAACAGAGCAGCCACTACATCATCATACATGAACAAGCACCTCACAAAACAAAAACATTTCATTTTCATAATTAAAACTTTTGAATGGTAGGCCTAGTGTGTGGATCAGAGACAAGATCTTGACACCTCATTAACTATAATTTGTTCTGTGAACAGCTCAGATACCACCTTCTCGAAAGTCTTCTGCATAAAATAGAAATAGGATTCAGCGCGACTCCACTAAATTTGGATTACCTGGAGTTCCTTTGTCATCAGGAGCTGTATCTTCTGCAGGCCCTGTCTAATCACATTGAAGTACCTCCTGCTATCACCCTGGCTTTGCAAGAGCTCTTTGACCTTGTGAGGGCACATCTGGAACGTCCAGCCCCATGTGTCACACAGGAAGTCGCTGCCACCAATAGACGACCCAAGATTTTGATTGAAGAACAATGTTTGAAAGAAATGCTCCATACTCAACTTCCTGTGCCTTGCATAGCCACACTGATGGGTGTTTCAAGAAGAACAATCTTAAGAAGAATAAAAGAGTATGAGCTCTGTGTTAGGGAACTTGACAATTTGGTTTCTTCTGTCAAGAATGATCTACCAAATGCAGGCTACAGGATAGTCAATGCAGGCTGCAGTCAATGGGCTACAGGGTTCGGTGGAGAAGAGTTGCAGCCTCCATGCATAGGGTTGATTCCATGCGCATCATATAAAGGTTGTCAAGTCTTGGCTGTGTTGTACGCAGAATGTACCAGGGCCTTTGTCTCTAGTACACGTGGACACAAACCACAAGTTGATCCGGTTTGTATTACCAGCAAATTTATTTGGAGTAAACCCTGGGTGGATTGGTGTGAGGTGGTGGTGGGGCTTTGGAGAAGATTTCCTGCCGATCAACACTAGCAACTTATATCTATCTGTCATGGAGGTCTCGGGACTCACAGATATTCAGAGACATGTGGATAGTTTACCAGTGGTTTTCAGCAGGAAATAGTTATTACTACAAATTGTCACCCCCCCCCGCCCCCCACAGAAACTGGATCTGGCTATAGTGGGAAAATCTTTTTTTTTTTTTTATTTGTGAGAACTTGAAAGCAAAACAAAACTTGGAAAAAATATATGCTCATTCACCAATTTTCTAATCTGGGGTCTAAAGTGGTCAGGCTTGCAAGTGTATTTGGTTATTTGTCTATCCTAGCCTGTTGCAGTGTATATTTCCTGTATATTTTGCATGTAAAAAATGTTGTTTGTTATGTCAGTGCTTAATATTATCATGTAGTCTTCATGAACTTTCTTCATCTTGGCCAGGGACTGCATTTGAAAAGTAGCCACTTGACTAAAATTGGCACATTTTCAGAAATGCCAGCAACAATACTGATAATGAACACCCCTCTAACTGACTCTCAGTTGGTTTAGAAAAAAGACTTTTAAGAGAAAAGAAAGCCTTCCTTTGGTTTTGCATTTTTCTCTTTTTTGTTGGCTGTGCACAATATATTAGAAGAATACCTTACAATTATATTAGTTAAGAAATAACAGATTGCGTATATACAATATTAAGGTGATAACAACAACCCTCACTGTCTCTAGGTGCTGCTTCAGACAGGGCATTCTGCAGCAGGGACACCACCCGTCGTGCAGCATCCAGCAAATCTCCCTATCACAACAGCCCACATAACAGAATAACATTAGTGTATGATTCAGTAGGGCTAGTCCAGGTCTGGAAAGTAGTTGGGCCAGATTTTTAAACCAAGAAATTTAGCTGGGCCAGACATTTTCAGCGGCCCAGTAAGCAACAGGTAATGGCATTTTAAACAAACACAAATCAAGGTACATTATTTTAAAAAACTACAACTGAACAGAATCTGAGAGCAATATTTTTTTTCACTTCTGAAATGAGAAAAATATTTTGGTCGTATCTGACCTAGACGCATCCCAAAGAAAAAAAATGCCTATTAGATGGTAAACAGACATAAAGAAAAAGGGAAAAATCGTCTATAATCATCATCCGCTTATACTGTGGTGATCCATTTCACCCACACAGGCATGATCACCATTAGCGGTTTCCACATTATTGTCGAGGTGACTATTCACTTTACCTCTGCTTTCTCCGACATCTTCCTGATTCTGCCGCCAACAAGGGGCTCATAGGGTGGAGACTGAGGGTGTTAAACAGACCAATCTTTTGTCACTGAATGCAACAAATAATGTATTTATCTGTCAAAAGTCCAGCACCAGGAAAAGCAACAGAGTGACAGTAGAAACTGTAATAATAATGGAAGTGCGCCGCCCTACAGGGAAGGAGGAGTGATGGGAGTCCCGGTGGTGGCTAAGCGCGCGTGGGGAGAGGCGTCGTACTGTGAGGCTTCATGAACTTCCGATGGGGCAGTGCTGTCATACAGCGGGGAGCCTGAGAGGGGCACTGTGGCCGGGTGCGAGAGCCCTGGGTAATGAGTTGTAGAGCTGCGCAGTGTCACGATCGGGTACAAGCAGGCAGGCGATCGTGCGGGCAAGGCGTGCAAGGAGCAAGCGGACAGGCAAAAACGGGAGTTTAATTAGGAAGCGCGGACGGGGAAACATCTCACGCATACAAACATCAATGACAGACACTGGACTCAGGTAAGACACGGACTGAAATACACAGGACTGAGCAAATTAACTAGATACAGCTGGGTACAAATCGGGAGAAAACACGTGGGTAATCAGGGGGCGTGGCACACAGGAGGAGCGGACGAGCCGGGCATGACACGCAGGAACTGAGAGCCCAAGCTGTTGGACATTCCACTGGACTAGGAGACTGGGGTGAGTGAGGAGGAGCTCATTGACCACAAACTGGGATACTGGCTGTGTGTGAGCAATGGGGTGGAGATTAAGGAAAGACGTTAAATCAGCATGCAGTGTTGCCTGGAAACAACAACAAATATACTAGTGTCACTGTACTAAAACAATATCAAAATAATGCCTATTTTTTATTCATTTTACTTGTAGAGTGCAAAGTACAAAGGAAAACAAAGAGTAACTATGGCGAAATAAATCAAAGCATGTCCCAGAATGATGGGCCTGAATGGATCAGGACAGAAGAAGGCGAAAGTCCTGTTAACGAGGTGAGACGATGCAGACACAGGCCAGGATGTGGGTATAGGCGAGAACAAGAGGGAAGACGGGGGCCCGAGACTCAGCATGGGGACAGGTGGGGGAGGGGAGGCACGGGCTCACCTGGAGCTGCTCCCGGAGGTGCCGCTATGACTCATGGGTAACATGCCGGAATGCGACGGCACCTGTAGGCTGGACCAGTTGTCATGGGAGGGCAACATGGACAGACAGGTAGACGAGCTGTCTGAATAAGCAGCTGCAAGTATAAAACAATAAATGAAGCAGGTATGTGGTGGGCAGTGTTACAGCGTCCTTAATATGGTCAATACAGAAAAGGCATGTTATCATGTTATGTATATACTGCCTCCAGTTACTTAATGCCTAACTTTAATACATTGATTGATTTGTTCACTGCTGCAGCCTGTGTCAACTTTCCTTTCAGACAGATGTAAAGTCCATTCTGTTTTTGTTCTGTGTAGTTTTTTTTGAACAGCATATGGCTGAATTCTGTTAAACCTCAGACTGAAGAAAATTGTGTTAATTGAAAAGCAAATATCAAAAACTCAGTCTGCAGGAATGTTTTTCTAAATATTTCTGTGGACTTTTGGAAATTTCACGAAATTCCATTGCTCCATTACATAAACACTGAGTGAGATTTCATTCCCATTACTGCAACGTATGAAGAGGATTATGACTTATTACTTTAGGTTATCGGACTGAGTGAGTTTTGGAAATTTGCTCTTCGATAACTGAAGCAGTGCTGTGAATGCAGAGGTTATATGCGTCGCATATCAACAGAACTGTATGTTTATGTCTTGTCTTAATTATTTTGATTAAATGTCTAACTATTCCCAATATGTGTGAACATACTTGGCCAAATAAAGCTGATTCTGATTCAGTCAGAGGGTAATCGTCGGTGTGCTGTACTATCGTGGTGACCCACACAGAGAGCTTAGGACCATGATTTCAGTGTGTGCTTGTGTGAGGGGACAGGCAGGGCGGCGGCTCACTGGGTGATGCACTCCTGTGGGTATAGGGGCTGGGATAGGGGGCGGAGCAGTTACTCCTCAAGGAGGAGTAACAGTCACAGCCGTGGGGGGAGGAGAGGGAGAGGGTGCTCCCAAACTGGGGGTGTGGGTTTGATGAAGAGCAGAGAGACCCTGAGCCTGGGATGAACCAGCTGCCTACTGAAACGAAAGCGGATAAAGACAGAAACTAGAACCTCAAACTAAACAACACAAACAACAATATCAAGTTATATTCAATCATTAAACCGTTATATATTTAATCTAAACAATAGTAATAAATATCGTTCCGATTCAAAATATCATTTACGGGTGAATCTTATGACTTGCATTGGGAAACAGGAAACGGGCCAAGCTGCAGGGCCAGTTCAAAGGCATAGTGCGAGGCGCCCAGAAAGGGGGCGAGGTCTGGGCGGAGTCAGCTAAAGAAGAAAAAGGCCTGACCTTTTTCTGGATGCTGTGGACTGTGTTTGTGTGTGAGCTGCAGCTGCATGTTCCTTACATTTTTTTTATTAACACCAGCACCGTGAGGTTTGGCCTGGACTGGGTCCTGTCCTGCACGGTTGAAGACATGTTGACTGATGGTCAGCCCGTGTTCTGTTGGATCCCACAGAAAGGAAATGGGAATCCCGTTTGGATCGGATGCTGACAGTTGAAAAAAAACTCATGTCTGTGTGTTATGAAAGAATATCAATAAATGTTTCCGAAAGGGGATGACTCATTTGGTAATTATTTACGGCTTATGTTATGGCTGAGAAATTTACAGTCTTTACTAAAGTCTGACTTCTTTCGAGTCACCTTTAATATAGATTGGACACTCTCTATGCTATGTACAATACTTATATAGATGGTACATGTTTACTTGCTTGCACAGATGGTTGATTAGGTAATTAGTGTAAGTGTGTGTGTGTGTGTGTGTGTGTGTGTCCAATCGCATGTATGTCCAAGGTCCATAGTAAGTAATATACACTGATCAAGAGATGCCTGAAAGTGGATGAAAGAGGACATTAGTGGGTGTATCACTTAGTGTAACGGGTGCAGGAAAATGAGCAGGACTGCAAGCCATATAATGACCCACTGTCCTTATCTAGCTCTTAATACAGTATGCATACAGTGATGTATCTACAATGGACAGCTACTATAAGCAGATAGCACAGTACAGGTGCTTAATCTGTATGCTATTTCCATCCATCCATTGTCCAAACCGCTTATCCTACTGGGTCACAGGGGGTCCGGAGTCTATCCCGGAATCAATGGGCACGAGGCAGGGAAGAACCCAGGATGGGGGGCCAGCCCATCACAGCTCACACTCACACACCATTCACTCACACATGCACACCTACGGTAAATTTAGCTACTCCAATTAGCCTCAGCATGTTTTTGGACTGCGGGGGGAAACCGGAGGAAACTAGCAGCTTTGTGTGGTAATTGTTTGTATTAAAAACACATTGGATCAAGTCAAATTATTTTTATGAAGAATTAACATCTAAAAGCTGCTAGTAGACCGTGGGAAAATAATTTTTCTATTTTCTTTCAAAAGTAGGTATTGCAATTTCCATCATATGTAAGAGGGCCTGCCCATCAGAGTAATGTACATCCTGTGACATGTATTGACTATCAAGACAAACTGAAACACGGTGTATTAGGCTGTCAATGAGTACTGGACTAGGGTGAAAAACTGCCTGATAATCTACCTATTAACTAGAAGAGTACAAACTGGAGACGGATCCCCTAATACAGAGGGATTAACGTCTGTGCCACATCCAGAACCATTCAGTGTAGGAGTCTGGTGGTTCTACTGGATACTGACAAGTACCCAGCCCCTTTGTTCCCTCTGATAATCATCAGTCCTCCTCTGAATGCCTTCACCACTCTATTCCTGAATAGGTACACATTTAAATATGCTAGCAAGATCAAGGTATTGGGATAACTGTTAGGTTCGCTGTTCAGAGAGTTGCAGTGAAAACCATCATACACAGTGGCCCTTTCTGGATAAGATTACCTCCCTCTGATCTAACAGGTCAAGATCAAAGCAAGGTGCATTGCAATGTCTGACACCCAGCACACTACAGCATATAAAATACAGGTATCCATCGCCTTCCGCATTTGGAACCAGGACCACTTGTTGCAAGTCAATTTGGGCATATCTCAAGTTATACGAGAGAGGCAAGACATTAAGGACAGTATACACAGTACTGAAATAATAATGTACATATTAAACCACAGCACTTAATAAACAGATACTGCACTTACATTTCACAAAAAAAAAATAAAGCACAGATTGCACTAAGAAATCAAAAGATGCATGTGCTAGCAAACAGTGGGAGCTGAGGAAGAAGCAGTGGTGAAATACTTTATTGTACAGTACAGTAAGTTTCTTTTTATAGAATGAAATAGCATACAGGGGGCGGCATGGTGGTGCAGTGGTTAGCACTGTTGCCTCACACCTCTGGGACCCGGGTTCGAGTCTCTGCCTGGGTCACATGGGTGTGGAGTTTGCATGTTCTCCCCATGTCGTCGTGGGGTTTCCTCCCGCAGTCCAAGAATATGCTGAGAATATGCTGAGGCTAACTGGAGTTACTAAATTGCCCGTAGGTATGCATGTATGAGTGAATAGTGTGTGAGTGTGCCCTGTGATGGGCTGGCTCCCCATCCTGGGTTGTTCCCTGCCTCGTGCCCATTGCTTCCGGGATAGGCTCCAGACCCCCCACGACCCAGTAGGATAAGCGGTTTGGACAATGGATGGATGGATGGAAATAGCATACAGATCTTATAAGCACCTGTACTGTGCTATCTGCTCATAGTAGCTGTCCATTGTAGATACATCACTGTATGCATACTGTATTAAGAGCTAGACAAGGGTCATTATATGGCTTGCAGTCCTGCTCATTTTCCTGCACGCGTTACACTAAGTGATACACCCACTAATGTCCTCTTTTATCCACTTTCGGGCATCTCTTGATCAGTGTATATTATTTACTATGGACCTTGGACATACATGCGATTGAACACACACACACACTTACACTAATTACCTAATCATCCATCTGTGCAAGCAGGTAAACATTTACCATCTATGTAAGTATTGCACATTGCATAGAGAGTGTCCAATCTATATTAAAGGTGACTCAAAAGAAGTCAGACTTCAGTAAAGACTGTAAATTGGCAGCCATAACATAAGCCGTAAATAATTACCAAATGAGTCATCCCCTTTCGGAAACATTTATTGATATTCTTTCATAACACACAGACATGAGTTTTTTTTCAACTGTCAGCATCCTTCTCGATTGTCAGAAGCTCTGCGCTAGAGGGAGGTTTACTGGTCTTATACTCTTCTGGCACCTTGTGTGATTCCTGACTTGGGACATCAGTTTGGCTCCTTCTGTATGTGGTTTACATTGTATTTGTTCTTTAAAGTTGCCCCTTCAGAATTAGACAGTGTAACCAGCTTGCCACATATTGCCTGGATGACATAAGGTCCGGTAAAATCCGGTTCCGTTCTTCCTCCTTTCCGTCCCCGCTTCCTCATGTTGAACAGAAGCGCCTCATCTCCAACATGATAAACTGTGCTTTGGTACCTCTTTTGTATTCGTTTACCACATGCCTGCTTCTGTTTTTCCTGTGACTAGGAGATGTTTTCAGCTGTTGTTGCTTATTGTCTCAACTACTTTATTTTTTTCATCAAAAAACGTGCCGTAGCTTTTCTCATCGGGAAGAATAATTGTGGAAAGCTGAAGTGGAAAAACATTCATAGCAAATTATTATTATTCACAGATCATTATAAAGAGTCATTTTCTAAAAGCATTAAGAACAATGTAATTTGCTGTTTCAAGATATGTTTTTAAATAACTACTTGTCAGTCATAAGAAACTCTTCAACACACATGATCCGATCTTGCCACAAATCATTTTTAATCTCACTTTTGTTGCCAGCAGTTCAGACATTAATGGCTGTGTGTTGAGTTATTTTGAGGGGACATCAAATTTACACCATTATACAAGCTGTACACTGATTACTTTACATTCTATCAGAGTTTCATATCTTTAACGTTGTCCCTTGAAAAGATATAATAAAATATTTACAAAAATGTGTGGGGTGTACTCACTTTTGTGAGATACTGTATATTAAGGGACTGATTGTCAATAATATCAGTAATTCCTGATGTAATGTTAAAAGAATAGAGCCTGTCTCACACAGTTCTAAAACAACCTCAAAAACAGACTTACCATTTTATGTCATCATTCGTTTTCTCATCCAGGCCATTGGTTTGGGGATGATATGCAGCAGTGATCAACGGCAGAACAGGGGCTCTGAACGCAGTATGGATTAAAAAGGAATTAACCATCTCTCTCAATATAAAATTAGGATCATTTATTCTCTACAGAGGCCCCCATAGAATAGTGCATCCATCCCCTCACTCATGTTTAGACAGACGTAAGGCAACAGGCCAATGACATTCAGAACAGCAACAACATCAACAATTGTACAGCTAGTTTTAAAATTTAATAAAAAAGACAAACCAATTAGGTAATATTAATGAAATTATTAAAATGTGCAGATTAATAGTCAGAAATAATTTGCGATTTTAAGAGCGGAAAGGATACATTAAAACTCAATTACATTTATCCCTTAATAATAAAAAAAAGGTTTTTGAATTTTACATCATGATAAATGAGAACTATATGTGATTACTAATTACTGTTGACTAATTTCCTGTCTGGACGTTTCCCTCCTCATTGTTAAAAGTCATTATATGTCTGGGTGCCAGTCAGTGGAAGCACACAGACATGTTGGCCAGCTGTCATATTCATTCAGCACCAGCCCATCAAGTAGAGAATTCAGCACCACGGACAGTGACCTGTGTTACAATGACATCAGGTCATTGGCTCTAAATATTTTTCTAGAAATAACTAAATGGCTCTATTGTAGAAATTTCCAGCCAGAGTCTTGTGGTGCGTTCGTTTTTCTCTCGGAACTTGGAAATTCCAAATTGGGTGACATCACATCCAACAATCTCCCGTTCAAGCTAGCACAACTCGGAACAAACATGGCTGCCTCCATGAATACGCTGCTGTGTTGTTGCTTTATATTTTAGCAGTTATGGAGTAAGATTATTATTTCAGACAAATAAACAAGAAACAGGAACTAGTCAAACCACATTAAAAGCTTTATAAAGTATTTTAGTACATTCATAGCGATATTCTTTTTTCGAGAGGCAAACAAACTACAAACAAACCAAAAACACTAACAAGTCTGGTAAAAATCTGATATTGCATGTTAGGATACTGTTTACGGTCACAATATGGTATTCTCTAAATCGAACACGTGCAATTACATTAATAGTTACTAATAATTATAAATAATAATAATAATAAATGGGCGGTATGGTCGTGCACTGGTTAGCACTGTTGCCTCACACCTCTGGGACCCAGGTTCAAATCTCCGCCTGGGTCACATGTGTGTGGAGTTTGCATGTTCTCCCCATGTCGTCGTGGGGTTTCCTCCGGGTACTCCGGTTCCCCCCCACAGTCCAAAAACATGCTGAGGCTAATTGGACTTGCTAAATTGCCCGTAGGAATGCATGTGAGAGTGCATGGTGTGTGTGAGTGTGCCCTGCGATGGGCTGGCCCCCCATCCTGGGTTGTTCCCAGCCTCGTGCCCATTGCTTCCGGGATAGGCTCCGGACCCCCCGTGACCCAGTAGGATAAGCAGTTTGGAAAATGGATGGATGGGATAATAATAAATTTAACAAAATAAACATTTTTAAGGATTTGTAAAATAGAATTAATGTTGAGTGTGTAAGCCGCCATGTTGAAATTACGTCACAGGGGCAACTCGGACAAGAAGATTCTGTCAGACATTAACGTCATAAAAGAGGCGTTTCTAATGGGAAGTGATGTTTTTCGTGACGTTTTTGTCCGAGTTGGAGTGAAATAATCAAACGCAGCATGTGTTCCTATTTGAAGAGAATATTCTATTTTTATTCTAAGGAACTACAGAAAATCAGCTCTGCATGTGATCTCCCCTTTACTGCTCGAGCAGGGCACACGCACATCAACAAGTGTCAAGGCAGCAAGTGCATGCAAACAACTTCTCAGGACGGTTACAGTATAGGACCTTCAGAAAGAGCCAGACTGCGGCGTCATTCAGAGATTCCATTGTCTAAGGCTTGCACTAAAACATTACAGCATATTTAAACAAAGTAGCATGGCACCTGTGTCAGAATCCCTCCCTGCCTTGTTCTGTTCTCTCTTTGTTGTCCCCATTTAGCCAGCACATGTCACTGGCCATCCTGACTCCTCTTTTGATTGTGGGTTTTAAGGATATCAGTGGGTCTGTGTTTTCATAATTGTCCCCCAGGCCACCATGCTGCTCAGCCCTTGATTCCAACTACAGTTGCAATCAGGTGGTTCTCAATCTACTAGGACTGTATAACAGGATTGGCCACCTGTTCTACCTTTACTCGTTCAGCCGCATTCATGAGTCTGGCCTATAGGTTATTCAAATTTTGTCCTGCCAAATTTACCGGACAGGAGGTGGACACTGCAAATGAATGTGTGAATACTCCAATACCTACATCTTTACAAGTTACCTGAAGTGGTTTGGTAAATGATTGTGAGGTTGGAAGTCCTTCTTGATGTCTGTTTGCAGCTCATCCACCAGCAACTGCACGAGTTGTCGCTCCCAGAGGGAATCCCACTCTCGGTCCGCTGGAGGGTCCATCTCACTGTAGCTGGAGTATGTTTCCATCAGTCACTTGGCGTGGGGCTCACAGAATTTACCAGGCTCCTGTTTAATCTGACGCACCTTAGTCCAGTCCATGCATCTGGGGAACTTCTCTGAAAATCTCTGGCAGATTCTTTGCAGCTATACTTGATATTGGGTACTTGCCGCAACTAAGTAATGGGTTGTTGAATCAAAGTCCCGTTCCATGTGAAAAATAACCCCATTTTAGGGTTTTGTTAAACAACTGGTCTAATTTGGATGCAGAGGTTCTGCACGGAAGGCCCAGTCTCTGAAGGGCTGTGGCATAGCGAGGCCTGTTCTGCCTGGAATCCGGCAGGTCACTGGCAACATCCCCCAACTCCTTCATCTATAAGGTCGGGAAACCAGAACGTTTACTCCCCCTTATGGATAAGGACATACCAACGTTGGGGCAACTCCTGCTGCCTGAGTCTTCAACCAAGTCCAAAACAAAAGTATACAATGTTAGGAAGGGTAATTCAATGGTATGAGACTGAAACTAGAAACTGTAAATCGGATGGAGTTAAATAGCAATACTGTGGAAGAGGCATGGGAATTTTTTAAAAGCACATTGTTGCAAGTGCAAAAGAACTTCATACCCGTTTCCAGAAAAACTAAATCTAGGAAACTGCAACCAAGCTGGTGTCATGACCTGCTTGTACGATCCTCGTGTGTGCCACGCCCCCTCATTAACCATGTGTGCTGCCCCGATTGTAACCAGCTGTTTTCTGTCAGTTTGAGTAGTCCTGTGTATTTAGTCCACATTCAAGTCTGTTTCCCCAGTCCTGTCATTGAAATCTCTCGCTGTTGGTACCTGTTTTCATCAATAAACCCTCATTCCCGACTCTCCGTTTCCCGGATCCTTGATTCCTCGCTTCCTGCCTGTTCGTCCAGCACGCGATGTCACAGGTGGTTTACTACGAAAATTAAGAATAAAGTCAGGAGCAAAAGGGCTTTCTTCCACAAATGGAAATTAACTAATGATTTCAAAATAAAGCAGGAGTATCTACGTCTACAGGTTTAGTTAATAACAGTTATAAGGATGACGTTAAAAGTTTCTTCCAATATTTTAACTCCGAAAGAGCTCTAAAAGCTGAAAATCACTCATTTGCAGGATAGTAAGGGCCTTATAATTGAAAATGAAATTGATATAAATGAGTTTAATGATTATTTTACAATGGCTGTTCACAGTAGAATAGCTTACCACCATTTAGTACAAATACAACGATGTCTATGACCAATATATGTATAACTGAGGCTGATGTGGTACAAAGCCTAGCTAAGCTCAAAATAAATAAATCGCAAGGCCCTGATGGCATCTTATCTATAGTTTTAAAAGAGATGAGGGGTATTATTAGCCAACCTTTAACTTTACTATTCCAGAAATCATTATCTGCTGGTGTGGTATCTTCTGATTGATGTTAGATCATGTCTCATGTCCAGAGAGGCTACAACAGGATCTGGATTTAATTAGCGACTGGGCTCATACGTGGCAGATGAAATTTAACATAGATAAATATAAGGTAATCCATGCAGGGAGCAGAAATATAGTAAATATAGTAAAGTACAGATATTTTATGGGTTCCACTGAAATAAAGGTAGCTGATTACGAGAAAGATCTCGGTGTGTATGTTGATACTTCCATGTCCCACTCTTGCCAGTGTGGGGAAGCATTAAAAAAAGGCAAAAGGATGTTGGATTAAACTCCACACACCTAGAGATGTAAGTCAAGAGAAGTGATGCTACGATTATATAATTCCTTGGTAAGATCCCACCTAGAATACTGTGTGCAGGTTTGGTCACCATACCTTCAGAAGGACATTGCTGCCTTGGAAAAGGTGCAACGTAGGATGACTAGAATGATTCCTGCACTTAGAGGAATGTCTTATGAGGAGAGGTTCGCTGAGCTGAATCTGTTTAGCCTCAAGCAAAGGAGACTATGGGGGGACATGATCCAGGTATATAAGATTCTAACAGGTCGGGATGCTGTTCAGCCAAATGACCATTTCAATATTAATTTAAAATACTAGAACTCGTGGCCATAGTGGAAATTAGCTGGAGAACATTTAAAAATGAATCTGAGGAAGCACTTCAATTCAATTCAATTTTATTTATATAGCGCTTTTAACGACATGCATTGTCACAAAGCACTTTACATTTAACCGGCCAGAACCCCACCAAGCAAGCCTGAGGCGACAGTGGCAAGGAAACTCCCTCTAGCAGGAAGAAACCTTGAGTGGAACCTAGACTCAGAAGGGGACCCCATCCTCCTCTGGGCGACCAAGGAGCATGAAACTGCATTTACATTGACATTCATTAGAGTTCATATAGTTATAAAGTCCCAGTTGGTTTCATGTAGTTATATCCAGGAGTCCAGGTGCGGGTTCACACGGTGTAGTCGGCTCGGTATCAGCTCGAAAAAGAGAAGATGGAGAAGAGTTATTGCCCTACACCTAACCGGCAGGACTAAAGCAACTATGACAGCCTGCCTAAAAGAGTGACCTGGAAGGAAGCACAGGCATGAGGGTTTACAGAGGTTTTGGCGTCAAGCCACCTCCCATCCACAGCTTAAGTGATCGGCGAGAGTGGCAGGACGACAGCACCAATCCCCCCTTTCCCCTTCAATCTCAAATAACTATGAACCTCCAGATTTCCCATTCACCTTAGAAAAGAAGATTTAACTATCCAAAAGACTGGCGAAAGAGGTACATCTTAAGCCTTGACTTAAAAGCAGAGATTGTGTCTGAGTTCCGAACACTAATAGGAAGTTTATTCCATAGCTGTGGTGCTTTATGAGCAAATGCTCTTCCCCCAAAGGTAATGTTCTTTATTCTGGGTACGGATAGAATACCTCCATCTCGTCATCTAAGTGTATGATTCGGAACGCAAATGAGGTCACTCACATACTGCGGTGCAAGACCATTTACAGCTTTATAGGTTAAGAGCAGTGTTTTGTAGTCAACACGAAATCTAACTGGCAGCCAGTGCAGTGAAGATAAAATTGGGGTAATATGATTATATGTTTTAGTTTAACTATTGCTAGTAGCGGTTCAATCAATGCTGGGAGCATCGCTGAATAATTTTGATGGAACAGGGTCTAGCATACAAGTAGATGAATTTGAAGATAAAATTAAGTACATCAGTTCTGACTGGTTAACCAATATTCAATATTCAAAATGTTCTGTTTAATTGAGCATATTTTTGGTCAAAAAGTTTCATAAAGTCGTCACTGGAAAATAACCAGTGGTCTGGTTATTAGTCAGCTTGGACACCATAGTAAATAGGAATCTAGGATTATTTTTGTTTATTTCAATTAGTTCTGATAGATACTAGATGATTTGGCGGCACTAAGAGCCTTTTTGTAGCTACCCATAGCCTCTTTCCATGCTAGTTCGAACACCACTAGTTTAGTATGATGCCACTTACATTCTGTAAGGACATAAAACTTATAGGTCCTGCAGGCCCCAACTCTGATCAGCCTGCATCAGTCTATTTCAGAGCTCCGCTGGCCCAGGCAAGACTGGACTCAACTCGTCAAACCACCCCTTTTAAGGAAGGCAAAGGCCTGCCGGCTCCTGAGAGACTGGATAGGAATAACTGGAGCAGCACAGAAAAAGCAAGACCTTTCACCCCCGGAGTGACCAGAGTTCCACAATCAATCCACAGCAACAACAGCTGTCAGCCTCCAGACACAGACACCTTTTCCACTATAAACAGGATAACTCAGCACACATAGATGTTAGGGACAAATACACGCATGTTTGGTCTCGTTTGAATAGGCATGAGACGAGGAGTATTATACTCTCAGATTTAAGGCAGTATAGCTTTTCCTAAGAGAAATACAGAAACTTCGGCTCAACCCACCAAACTGAGAGAGATTCTCTCATGGTAGAACAAGGGAATTACAACCACCCCCTAAAGTGATCTGATTGGCTGGGGACTTGAGAACCAAGGTCAGCAATGCCCCTAAAATTAACCATTGACCGAAATTAGTCAGTCTTCAGAAACATGCCATCACCTGGTCTGGATACTTAAGGAAGGGCTTCAGAAGTAGTCGGGGAGTCACTCTGTAATCAGAGCTCCCGCAGAGAACTGGGTGAAAGTCTATCTGTAGTCAGATACTTTCCACAGAACTTTGTTCACTCTCAGCTGAGGAATGTGATTGTTTAATATTGTATTTGTCCAAATGTATTTACAAGTATGTGTCCACATGTCAATAATTGTATATTGTAGTATTTTTAATAAATGTTGTTTCGATTACTTTATGACTGTCTGATTTGCTAACTTCTTCATAAACTTTCCAGATTGGACTTCTATCCTTATTAGGACTATGGTGGTAAATACTATCTTGCAGCCTCTGGGTTAAATCCCATTTATTTATCCGGGTCCCAAACTTGACTGCCCAAGTTAAGTTAGGTGGATACCAAAACTACACCTCTGGAGTTCGCACACGCTGATGACAGGTACCGGTCTACCCTCTGAGGGGCGTACACACTATGTTCCTAGGCACCGGGCATAGTCCCTGAGACGCTCACATGGTAAGACAATGGGTGGCATCGGCGGAGGCCCAAAGTAAACCTCGTACAACCTTTTTTATTTTTAACTGAGCAATTTTCTCTAGTGGAATTAAGCATAGATGCTAAATAATCCGTAATGCTATCAAGTTCAGCAGAATTCGACATTAGTTTGGTTGAAAACGATAGCTCAGGGAGGTTATCGATAAAGTTACTTGCTGTATTTGACGTGATTGTACGTTTGGCATATAGAAGCGAGTCGGGGGGCTAATATTTTGAGCAAGGGAAATATTGAACGCAATAAGATGATGGTCAGAGATAATACTGGACTGAGGCAGTAGAGTTGAATACATGATATGAAGACAACTGGATCACAACTGGATCACGGGGGAATCATAAGCAGGGAAGAACACACAGGCAAACAGCAGCAGCAACATTAAAGGCAGGACTGAGAAGCACATTTATACAAGGCTAAGCAGGGAGCAAACTAGAGGCACCTGAAATGAGTAACACAAGGGCAGGAAGGAGAGGTAAAACAAACGCGGAACAGGCATGGCACGTTATACCACACTAGGGAGGAAACGGGAGGTTCAGGAGGGCAGGGTGTGGCAGGGATCCGTTTCAAAATTTAATTTTGGCTTGTACAAACCTTGGTAAAAGCTGCAAAAGATCGATCAACCACTTTCTGAGCTATTGTCTTAACAAACAAAGCATCTGTTGGGGTGGCGGTGTCTGGGGAATACCATGTGTAATACACCTTGTGAAGATTTATATGTAAAACAAAATATTTTTTGATTCTATCACACATATAGAAATTATCCATCCATCCATTTTCCAAACCGCTTATCCTATTGGGTCGCGGGGGGTCCGGAGCCTATCCCAGAATCAATGGGCACGAGGCAGGGAACAACCCAGGATGGGGGGCCAGCCCATCGCAGGGCACACTCACACACCATCCACTCACACACACACACCTACGGGCAATTCAGCAACTCCAATTAGCCCCAGCATGTTTTTGGACTGTGGGGGGAAACCGGAGTACCCAGAGGAAACCCCACAACGACATGGGGAGAACATGCAAACTCCACACACATGTGACCCAGGCGGAGACACGAACCCGGGTCCCAGAGGTGTGAGGCGACAGTGCTAACCACTGCACCACCATGCCGCCCCTTATAGAAATTATTCTAGGTTTAAATAGTAATTTAGCTGAGTAACTAGGCTGAAATTCTAGATAGTTGCAATTTTAAGAATTATTACTATTATTCACAGCTTTTAAGCATGCAGTTGGATGACGGATGGATGGATATTCAGCCACCAGAAATGCCAATTGTTGTTAAGAGGATCAAAGTCTGCAAAGTAGTATGCAGGGTTTAAGGCCAGAACACAGCATACTCTCCGACAGAAAGCATAAAGTTCACTGGGGGAATTTCTGTGGCCACTGCCTGAACAGCATGTGTGGAGAATGTTTATGAGGGTCGAGCCATGCAGAGCTGCTGGCCCTGGCATGTAATGATGAATCACAAATCAGTTAAAAATCGGTGCAAATGCATGAAGATTTAAACCGGCTGATGTGGAAAATGAATCACTATTGTAGGAGTACTTCACAGTACTTTAACAGAAAAACTGGTGTAATATTACATTTGATTTCACAATGTGAGTTTGACGTCAGATGTCACTGCGTATCACGTCGACATCGTACGTCAGTTTTTGGTTTTGAGCGAACGCGAGATGATGAATGAATTTGAAACTGAGGACGGCACAGTGGTTAGTGCTGGCTTCGGTCCAGGGCCCTTTCTGTGTGGAGTTCGCATGCTCTCCCCGTTTTCGCCGGGGACTCCAGGTTCCTCCCACGGTCCAAAAGCATGCAGGATAGGTTGACTGGTGAGTCTAAATTGGCCCTGTAGTTGTGTGAGTGTGTGCGACCTGCGGTGTGTAGGTGACTGCCTGGGCTTGGTTCCTGTCTGCGCCCCTTGTTCCCGGGATAGGCTCCGGTCTCCCCCGCGATCCCAGTTGGGATTAAGTGGTTTCAGAAAATGGATGGATGGACGCACCCACCGATCTTCAATTGGCGGTGTGGCAGCATATTAGCTTTCCGGTAATCACAAACGAGGAGGAAACAGCGAGAAAAGCACAGACAAGACATAAACTGCATGCAAACATTGTAATAGACTGATAACATACACAAACAGGTCCACTGGCACCACCGTGAGCTGAGTGAAGATTATTAAAAGGGCAAAGCACGCTAAAAAGCTGCACATGCAAACCTTAGCTTATTTATTTGATTTATTTTTTTTTATTTACTTATTTTGATTTGGGATTTTTTTCAACAGTATTTTATTCAAATTCAGTTGCACTGTTCACAACAGTGTCAACAGTTCAGAAAGATAAATATAAGAATATTTTTGAATATATTTGTCTGCAGCTCATTCTGCAAAAAATGAGAAAATTGAACTCAGAATCGTGAATCGTATCAAATGGTGAGTTGAATGTATCGTTACATCCCTAGTTCTTACAGTAGTACTATGGTATGGTGGAGCCACATGACAGGAAGGCAGTACATTGCGAAGTCTGTTAAGAACATCATTCGCACTGAACTGCCCTCCATTGACCAGCTGTACTTTAACTGCCACAGTAACAAGGTTCAGTCTATAATCCAGGACTCTGACCACCATCCACAAACACTGACTAGCAGATTCATGAACAGCTTCATTCGCCAAACAATTCAAACCTGCAGCTTTTGCATCCCCTGTAATAGTCATTTCCACGGCAGCTGCACTGTACAGCTGTTCCTGCACTTTATCCACCACTGACCACGTATCATCCAGTTTTGTCCTGCTTTGTATCGCACTGTTTCTGCACCATGTTGTCTTGTACTCCCTTGTGTTGTTATGCACCATCTGTGTTGTTCTGAGCAGTGCCATGATGCAATATTACAAAAAGATCTTGAGGAAATGCAGAGTTCTGGAGGAGATTCTCACAGATCATGGCATGTGTTTATACTGAAGAAACTGTACAAATTGCTAGACATAAAACACAGGACTGGCAACTGTGGTACGTTTTAACACCTTGATAAAAAACTTAAAATCCATAGTAAGTAGGACAACCTCATAGAACCTTTACTAGTCATTGTTCAGAAGATTAAAAACCATTACTATGAAAGCACGCTAATCAGTTAAGTTGATTATGTGGAGAGAGAGAAAAAAAACTGTCTTTGAAAAAGATCAACCATAGAACGAAGCTGCAGCATTGACACCCCCTAGTGGTGATTTGAAGATAGTTCTGTCTGTAGCAGCTAAGCAGTAGATTTGGCGTCAGGTGCCATGACAAACTCAGTGCTGCTCGGTTTGAACGGCAGAAGCACAAAAATAAAGGGGGCATCTACTGCACGCCCCCCACCCTTGAAAATGGTACAAATTATCATGCAACAGTTTTCTTAAGTAAGTCTTTTTGGGCGTCTGCAGAAACCTCCACGATGCGATTGCCCTGATTAAGAAGTGCGCAGCGGATACAATTTGGGATGCATCGTTCATCCGATTTATTAATATATAATTATTAGTATGTCTATATTATTTTAGAAACGTTACTTGACGAATATTTTTCATTGAGATTGATTCCCCGTTTAAAATTTTGGTGACACTTCATATTTTTTAAGAGAGACAGACAATTTGACGCATGCAATTTGCAGAAATATGTTGTGCCGCTATAAAGTACACAGGCAGCATGACAAACATAAGTACTCACTGAAGCCACGACATACGCCCGGCTGGCCCCAGCGGTACCCCTAAGAAGAAGGCTTTTTTCACAACCCACGACCATCACGAGGGCAAAAAAAACTGAATAGCCTAGAATTTAGTTAATTACAAGGCACATATTTATTGGAGCAAGAGCTCTAACATAAAACTACCTTGTAATTATAAAGTATTATGGCTGTGAACAATGTACAAACAGGCACAGAAAGTAAAATACTCCAAAAATGCAAAGAACCTAAATATTTTTGTTTCCACCGATTCACTCTTGATGTGTTAGGAGTCACAGTTCAGTAGCCTATTCTTCAGTATCTGCATTTAAGACCACCAACTGCTCTTTCTCCTCCTTCGCTCGTCGGCTCAGAGTATTGGACTTGGTAAGTAATGTTGCCCTTTTGGTTCCAGCAGCACTCTCTGCTTCCTCTGCCATGTGCTCAGCATCCTTTTGTAAACTCTCACATACACTTTCCAGTGAGACTCTCTTCCTCTTGAGTTCCTCAAGTTTTCTTTTTTGCTTTTCGCTCATCTTTCACCTTTGGTCAGAGGCGCTTTGGTTGCTCCCCCACACACTCTGACATGGTCGCATATAAGCCTCTGTGCAACAACTGTTTCCTCTGATAAGTTGCAGGTCTCCACCTCTATTCGTTCCACTTCGGCTTGCCCATAGGACAGCAGCAGCAAGTTCTTGCAGAACATCCAGAGGTCAGGATAAGGCCCACTAACTTTTTGATGTAAAAAGACATCAACTTTGGATGGTGCTGAAGGAATGAAGGATATAAAATCCAAGCCTTTTGCCTCATTGTGCAGGTGATTATCAGACTGCTGGGATATTGCATCACCTGTAATTACATTAATTACAGTAGATTAGATGCAGATCAACAATGTCAATACACAGAATCACATGTAGAATAGGAAAGTGATTTATAACCCAATTTTCCTATGATACCATAAATGTGCAATCATTTTAATTTAATCTTGAGATATCTCTAGGCTCATCAAAGAAAATATAACTGGGCTGATGCTTCTTTTCAAACACCAAGAGTCGGTCTTCTAAATACTGCTAAAATCTACGTGTTAACACTATTCAGTTCAGGGACGGATTATGGGTTGTGTGGGCCCCTGGGTAAAACGTTCGCGAGGCCCCCCCCCCACCACCACCACCTGCACCACCACCACAACCACCACAAGTCAAGGGCCCTTGGCAGCCAAACACCCTCCCTATAGGGTCAGGGGACCTTGTAGGCAGAGGATCAAAGAATGTAGGCCCTCTAAAATAGACAAACGAAAATACATTGCTGATAAGCGTTGCAAATTGTTTTGGGCTTGGGGCCCACGGGCCCCCTGCACCCCAAGGGCCCCTGGGCAGCGGCCCCGCTAACCCGGTTTGTAATCCGTCCCTGATTCAGTTAGATGTGAAAAAAGAAAAGCATAATTTAAAAATAATATTCTGAACTATCCTATTCTTATCCTATGATTTACCAGCAGATATCCTGCCTGCCAACCGATTCTCCTGCGCAAACTTCTGCATGAGATTTCTCCTTTTCTGCTGGCAGTTATTGTCACGATCGGGTACGGGTGAAGCGGCGATCGTGCGGGCAAGCAGGCAAGCAGGAAGCAGGAATACGGGGCAAACGGGAGTTTAATACGAGGACAGGGACCGGGAAACAGCTCACGCTTACGAACATCAGACATTAATGACAGACAAAGCAAACTGGGGAGACCAGGACTTAAATACACAGAACAAGGCAGCAGGAAACAAGACACGACTGGGCAGGATCAGGAAATCACACGTGGGTAATTAGGGGGCGTGGCACACACGAGGAGCGGACGAGCCGGGCATGACAGAACCCCCCCCCAAAGGCGCGCTACACCGGGCGCGCCAAGGAAGGGGGCGACGGACGGGACGAGGCAGAACAGGACCTGGAAAACAAGAACAGAATTTACGCACGACGGGAAACAGGACCGAAGCACAAAACAAAGCCAGGGACAAGACGTGCGACAAGAGCTGACAAAGGGATGGGAAGGCAGACAGACAGATCAGGAAGGGAGAAACAGAGGGAACAGGCGGAACACAAGGAGCGGGAGTGACGGGAGGGAACGACGGGAAACCAGGAATGGAGAAAGGAGGAAAGACAGGAGGAGGAGCAAACAAAGGAGGGACCAGGGCAGGAGAGAAGGGAGAGAAGGCGGGGGAACAAAGGGGAGCCCGTGGGAGCCCCAGCGGGCGACGGGCGGCAGCCGGAGGGGCCGCAGGCGGCCGGGAGGCCGGAGCCGGAGGGGACCGAGAAGGGGCAGAGGAGACAGGGCGAGGGACCCGCGGAGGGGCCAGGGAGGGAGCAGGAGGGAGCACCAGGGAAGGGGACGAGGGAGCTGGAAGGGGCCAGGGCGAAGGCACGGAGGAGGGGGGAGCCGCAGCAGGCGGCGATGTCCGGGGGAGGGCCGGAGGTAGGGGCCCCGCAGGCGACCGACCAGGACCCGGAGAGGGGAGCGAGGCAGGGCGACGAGGCACCGGAGAGGGACCCGCAGGCGCCAACCGAGCCCCAGCGCAGGCGAGGCAGGGCGAGCCAGGGGGCAGGGCGGGCAGGACCCCAGCCCTGCGTCTGTGTCCCCTCCCTTTACGGGACACAGACCCCAGGTCGGGGTCGAATTCGCCGGGGTGAGAGAGACAAAGTCACTGGAGGAGAAGGGACAGGAGCTGGAGCTGCTGCAGGCGGAGGGGGCGCCTCTGGAGCGCGGTCAGGGACTGGAGCGCGGTCAGGGACTGGAGCGCGGTCAGCTGGCCCGGGAGCCGCTGGAGCGCGGTCAGGACTTGGAGCGCGGTCAGGGGGCGCCTGCCCTGGAGCTGCAGCAGGCGGCTGCAGTGGGGGCGCCTGCCCTGGAGCTGCAGCAGGCGGCTGCAGAGGGGGCGCCTGCCCTGGAGCTGCAGCAGGCGGCTGCAGAGGGGGCGCCTCTGCAGGAACTGGAGCGCGGTCAGGAACTGGAGCGCGGTCAGGAACTGGAGCGCGGTCAGGAACTGGAGCGCGGTCAGGAACTGGAGGTGGCTGCAGTGGGGGCGCCTGCCCGGGAGCTGCAGCACGGTCAGGAACTGGAGGTGGCTGCAGTGGGGGCGCCGGCCCGGGAGCTGCAGCAGGCGGCTGCAGAGGGGGCGCCTCTGCAGGAACTGGAGCGCGGTCAGGAACTGGAGCGCGGTCAGGAACAGGAGCTGGCTGCAGAGGGGGCGCCTGCCCGGGAGCTGCAGCAGGCGGCTGCAGAGGGGGCGCCTGCCCGGGAGCTGCAGCAGGCGGCTGCAGAGGTGGCGCCTGCCCGGGAGCTGCAGCAGGCGGCTGCAGAGGGGGCGCCTGCCCGGGAGCTGCAGCAGGCGGCTGCAGAGGGGGCGCCTCTGCAGGAACTGGAGCGCGGTCAGGAACTGGAACGCGGTCAGGAACAGGAACGCGGTCAGGAACAGGAGCTGGCTGCAGTGGGGGCGCCTGCCCTGGAGCTGCAGGTGGCTGCAGTGGGGGCGCCTGCCCTGGAGCTGCAGGTGGCTGCAGTGGGGGCGCCTGCCCTGGAGCTGCAGGTGGCTGCAGTGGGGGCAGCGAAGGCGGCTGCGCAGGCGGCGGCGGCTGCACGGGAGCGGGGTCCGCCGGCAATGGCGGCTGCACGGGAGCGGGGTCCGCCGGCAATGGCGGCTGCACGGGAGCGGGGTCCGCCGGCAATGGCGGCTGCACGGGAGCGGGGTCCGCCGCCAATGGCGGCTGCACGGGAGCGGGGACTGCAGCCCTCTGGAGCAGTAAGAGCTGCCGCACGTCCTCTGCCATACTCACCAGCTCCTCGGGGTCGGAAGCGGGAGTAAATGCTGCAAAGCTCCTCTGGAGTCGCTCCGCTAGCCCCGCTACCTCCGGACTTACTGGAGGGACCAGTTCCCCCCAGATCCTCCAGAACAACCCCTGGAGGGCAAAGAACTGGGAGGCGCAGTTCACCGGCTTCCCTAAGTGAGGCGCGGGCAGCGCCTCCGGGGTGGTTACTGCAGGGGGAGAGAGCTGTGTGTCCGTGGGCGTTAACGGAGGGAGCTCCTCGGGACAGGCAATCGCCGGTCTCCTCCTCCTTCTCCGGCGCCCAGCGGCGGCGAGAGGTGGTGCGATGTCCTGAGAAACAGGCGGTGAAAGGATCGGCTCCGGGTAAGGGTAGAGGAAGGGCTCCTCGTCCTCATCCTCACTGGAGAGCCAGTACTTCCACACGGGATCGGGGTAGTGTGTGGTCAGCTTCCGGGCTGGAGGTAGAGCGGGTACTTCCCTCTCATTCTCCTCCGAAGTGATCCATAGCCGGGAGAGCGAACAGGCTCCCAGGCGGATCGTCTCCTCCGGTCCTCTCCTCCTTCTCCGGGGGCCTTTCCTTTTGTGGTCTGTCATTCTGTCACGATCGGGTACGGGTGAAGCGGCGATCGTGCGGGCAAGCAGGCAAGCAGGAAGCAGGAATACGGGGCAAACGGGAGTTTAATACGAGGACAGGGACCGGGAAACAGCTCACGCTTACGAACATCAGACATTAATGACAGACAAAGCAAACTGGGGAGACCAGGACTTAAATACACAGAACAAGGCAGCAGGAAACAAGACACGACTGGGCAGGATCAGGAAATCACACGTGGGTAATTAGGGGGCGTGGCACACACGAGGAGCGGACGAGCCGGGCATGACAGTTATCTGGCTGGTGTGCATTTTGTTTGGGTCCAAGCACGTCATCTCATGTACAATCGAGTACTTCAGAGGGCATTTATCCAAGGCCTTTTTGCACATTTTTGAGAGCACAATCTGGCAATTTTTTTTAATCTGAAGGACACCAAGGTCACTTCCACTGCCTTTGGCTCCTGACTGTCTCTGACAAAAAGATGGTTTGTCAAATTTCCAGAATCTTTCTGCACACTCAGCCCAAGGTTAACACTACCTCAGCTGTACATATCAAACCAGCTCAAACTCCATGTTATTCACATATTTTTTACTTCACAATTGTTTGATACATTTGTATGTAAAGATACCAGTGAATTCACAGAAGTCCCACCTTGATGACAGCCATTCCTATATCCACCTCCTTTGGACTGAGCCAGAGTTTTTGCCTGTACAACAGCTGTACATGTTGCTACACAACACTTAAACATTCTATTTCCTCAATGAACTATTTTTTTTGCATCAAAAGCCATGAAGCAGCAATAAAATCTTTAAAATATGCTTACCAATAAATATGGTTCTCCCATTTAAACACATGTAAAGATAAACCATGGATATTTAAAAATCATGGGTTCGTTAATGAGTTTAAATGTTATTGAATGGCTTACCTTAAACTTCTCCAGTAAGTCTTCAGCGGTGGAGTGGCTCATGTACTGTGATCCCAGAACCAGGACTGCACTCGAGAGCCATTCTCATAATTCACCCAATACCTGACATGCACATCCAGTTGTTTTCTTTTGATGGTCCTGTTCATACTTACGTCAAACATGACAACGAAGCTCCCTTTTAATATATGGAGCGAGTCCAAATCGCGCAAGAAAAGCGGTTTTATCTTTACCACAAGTGACCCTGCGAGTCAGGGAACATCACCCTGGAGACGGTGTGAATGTCATCATTGGACGTATAGGAGTGATGTCGGCAAACCGTTTGCAAAGCCCATAGCACTTCTGCTTTCAGTGTGGGTTGAGGAGGATGTACTGAAGGCATTATTTGTCATGGGATCCGGAGACACTGCCAAAACGGGTGTAGGCCTATCTTTAGAGGTTGTACTTATCTCCACTGAATAAACATTTGAGGAAAATTTTTAGGTTAAAATCTGGGCTTATTCTATACTGAACAAAAATATAAACGCAACACTCTTGTTTCTGCTCCCATTTTTCATGAGATGGACTTAAAGACCTACAATTCATTCCAGATACACAATATTACCATTTCTCTCAAACATTTCTCACAAATCAGTCTAAATGTGTGATAGTGAGCACTTCTGCTTTGCTGAGATAATCCATCCCACCTCACAGGTGTGCCACATCAAGATGCTGATCTGACATCATGGGTAGTGCACAGGTGTACCTTATACTGCCCACAATAAAAGGCCACCCTGGAATGTGCAGTTTTTTGCTTTATTGGGGGTCTGGGGACTCAGAACCGGTCAGTATCTGGTGTGACCACCATTTGCCTCATGCAATGCAACACATCTTCTTCGCATAGAGTTTATCAGATTGTCAATTGTGGCCTGTGGAATGTTGGTCCACTCCTCTTCAATGGCTGTGCGAAGTTGTTGGATATTAGTGGGAACTGGTACACGCTGTCGTATACGCCGGTCAAGCACATCCCAAACATGCTCAACGGGTGACATGTCCGGTGAGTATGCTGGCCATGCAAGAACTGGGACATTTTCAGCTTCCAAGAACTGTGTACAGATCCTTGCAACATGGGGCCGTGCATTATCTGTCTGAGTGGCTGGTCTCAGACGATCTTGGAGGTGAACCTGCTGGATGTGGAGGTCCTGGGCTGGTGTGGTTACACGTGGTCTGCGGTTGTGAGGCCGGTTGGATGTACTGCCATATTCTCTGAAACGCCTTTGGAGACGGCTTATGGTTGAGAAATGAACATTCAATGCACGAGCAACAGATCTGGTTGACATTCCTGCTGTCAGCATGCCAATTGCACGCTCCCTCAATGCTTGTGGCATCTGTGGCATTTTGCTGTGAGACAAAACTGCACATTCCAGGGTGGCCTTTTATTGTGGGCAGTATAAGGTACACCTGTGCACTACCCATGATGTCAGATCAGCATCTTGATGTGGCACACCTGTGAGGTGGGATGGATTATCTCAGCAAAGCAGAAGTGCTCACTATCACACATTTAGACTGATTTGTGAGAAATGTTTGAGAGAAATGGTAATATTGTGTATCTGGAATGAATTGTAGATCTTTAAGTCCATCTCATGAAAAATGGGAGCAAAAACAAAAGTGTTGCGTTTATATTTTTGTTCAGTGTACATTGATTTACAGAATCAAATTTAAAAAACAAAAATACACTGATTTTATACAGATTACTAACTTTTGGGGATCACAATACAAATCTAAATATTTTAGACAAGTTACTTATCTGCTTATTGAATGGTGGGCGAAAAAAATATCTGTATAGTGTCCATTATCTAAAACCCCGCAATGACGTAGTTTGTGTTGTTCTTAAAATAATATTAACTTAAACGGTCAATCTGATTTTCTGGAGGAAAAATAATAGTTTTGATGAATCAACAGCTTGGGAAAATAGTCGCTAGATTAATTCAAAGAAAAATTGTCTGTAGTTGCACCTCAACAGTATAACCAGTGATAATACTATATAAATAAAATTAAAGTAATGGCACCAGCATAGACAGACACAGTAACAGTACAGAATGAGGTAACAGTGGCAGTGTGAGGAAATGTCAGCGTCACTGGCTGGTTAACAGCAATGGGGAGGAAACTTGTCTCTAAATCTGGAAATGCTTGTGCAGATGGATGGATGGAAGGTGAAAAGTGACAGTGCTGGGTGGCTAGAGTCTCTCAAGGTGCTGCTTGCTTTTCTGAGGCAGCACCTGAAGACGATGCCTTTGACCGCCAGAAGCTGTGTGCCCGAGGAACTGGAAGCTGTTGAAGCCTCTACAGCATCCTCTGCGATGTAGATAGGACTTTGGGGAGTCATCCGTTTGCGAAAGTCCAGGATCAGCTCCTTGGTTTCTCTAGCGTTGAGGGTGATGTTGTTATACATGGTGAAGAGCTGGGCCTACAAATCCCAGCATTCAAGAGGTGAAAATACAGACTTAGAGGGAATTTGGGAAAAGTGAAAAAATCCTCTTTACTCGTGTCTGTATAAATCTCACCAAGCGTAACTTTGCAGATTAAAGACTGGCTGAGAGTGTAAATGTAAACGCTGATAAGGAGTCAGGAACAAAGTGCTCATGTAGTGCACACCTGGGTCCAGAGGGCCCTTGTTCAGATGGAAAACTGAACAGGCATCTTTTGTGCTAAATGACAGCCGGTGCTGCTCAAGATGATGGACACTATGGGGAAATAAAAAAAAAAAGAGTTTTGAATGAAAAGACACACAAGAGTAACAGTGCAGCCTTGGTCACGTCTCCCCAGCTCATGACTGGACCAGGCTCCACATTGACCCCAAAACTGGCTTTACACACAGGAAACTCACTGAAACTCAACACAACATTGTCCTGATCTTGCCTGGGGAGTTTCACCTGGTTACTGAGATGACCGGCAGCACAGACAGTCTTACCAGCAACAGATATGCTATTAAGGGGTGCGAAGCGTCTGCTGCCAGCACATGGCTTTATATCTGTCGGCTGCATTTGCGCTGCTCCTCCCTCCTATAAAGAGGACAGTTGAACAGCAGTGTGAAGAAAGGGCACAGAAGCAGAAGTCAGTGGAAAAAGCCCCATTACTAACCCTAAGCCCAACTTACTGCAAACAGCCCACTGTATTTCATATGTCTGCTTCATATTTTCCATTTAATTGCCATAATCTCTGGCAGTCAGTGACAAAAGTTATTTACCCTTAAACAGTACTGAGATTGAGTAGAGTGAGGTACTTACGCGGTATTATGGAAGAATAAAAGCTGAGTCCCATGTCCAGGCGAGATGCGTAGCTGACAGGCTGATGAATGTTTCAAACTCTTACCTCCACCGTACTGACAGGAACGGCGAGCTGCTGTGGCATCATGGCATTAAACTTCTGTTTCTCCAGGGAAGAAAACAACCAAGACCAACCTTAATAATCCACACACTTTGAAGACTGACATAAATGGTAAATATGAGACGTAAATATCATCCAACACTACCAGGTACTCAGTGAATACTCAGTCATGCAGAAATATAATCTAAAGTTATAATTATGGGGACACGTGGCCGTCCACTGCAGGTGACAATGTCCTAAACTCTTTCATACTTAAAGAACACATACAGTTATTACTTTGTAAGGATGCATAAAACTCCAGTTCAGTAAATTTATGGAATATATACTGCAGCAACTACTTTATAGTCATTTATTAAGTAACTGACTTATTTCTTCCCTGCGGGAACTTGTAATTATGCTGAAATAAAAATGTAACTTAACAGCGTTAAAAAGAACTCAGGAATCCAGTCCAAAATGCTTTAGTTTGACATGTGATCAAAATTCAAACTAAATTTCATAGAGTAAACTAATACATGATAGCATCCATGCAAAAGATCAACGGCAGAACAGGGGCTCTTAAGGCAGACTGCATTAAAAAGGAATTAATCATCTCTCTCAATTTAAATTTGGGATAATAATTCTCTTCAGAAGCCTCCATAGAATAGTGCATCCATCCCCTCACTTATGTGTAGAGACGTATCCTAAGGCTCTGGCAACAACATTCAGGTCAACAGCATCAAAAATTTCACAGCTAGTTTTAAAACTTGTTTTTCACTTTACGTTACAGCAAGTTAGTTAATATTAAATTATTGCAACGTGCAGATTAATAGTCAGAAAAGGTTTTTGAAATTTACATAATGATAAATGAGAACTATATTTGATTACTAATTACTGTTGACTAATTTCCTGTCTGGACTTTTCCCCCTTCATTGTTAAAAGTCATTATATGTCTGGGTGCCAGTCAGTGGAAGCACACAGACACCTGGCCTATTCATTCAGCACCAGCCCATCAAGTAGAGAATTCAGCACCACGGACAGTGACCTGTGTTACTATGACATCAGGTCATTGGCTCTAAATATTTTTCTAGAAATAACTAAATGGCTCTATTGTAGAAATTTCCAGCCAGAGACTGGGTTCCTATATGAAGAGAATATTATTATTCAGACAAAGAAAATAAACTACAGAAAACTAGCTCTGCATGTCATCTCCCCTTTACTCCTTAAGCAGGGCACACGCACATCAACAAGTACCAATGCAGCAAATACAGATGAACAATTTCACAGCTTCAGAAGAAGTCAGATTTCTGTGTAATTCAGAGATTGTCAAAGACTTCTGATAGAACATTTTCTGCACTTGAGTCTAATTTCAAGATAAATTGCACCTGGGTCTATTAAAACAAGGTGATGCTGCCTGACCTACCAACCAAGGCTGGGGAGGAAACGTAGGAATACAAGGAAAGCAAGGAAGAAAAGCAGCCACCCTATCTCATGGTCACGGACACAAACATCAGGGAGTGTTATGAAGAAGACACCACACTTAGGACCATTGGTTTTACGCAGTGAATTACACCAGAGAGAGTTTTTACATTCTAGCTGTGTTATGTAACATTCCTCAGCCTTCAGCTTTTTTCCCCACACAATGCAGGACATGCAGGGGTGCCAAACAAAACAGTGGAGCTGCAGTGTAGCCAATTATTTCTTTCAGTAGTTTTAAGATGGTTTGTGAGGTTGTGTGTTAGAGATGGCGGTGAGCAACACTGAGGCATCTCAGGGAACCATGTTGCCCATATTAAAAAACATGCACGCATGCAACTCAGGCAATCCAGCATTTCTTATTTCAGTTACGTATGACACTGCATGTTGCGGTTTTACATGTTCACTACAAGTCAGTGGTTTTTTCCTTGTATGATTATGGCCACATTCACACCAAAAACACACTAGACATACTGTACAAGGCACTCAAGGGAAAAATTCTCAGAACACAAAGTGAATGTATCAACCGAAGAAGGATTTTTCCTTTTCGGAATATTCATTTTTTTCCATGTGGAACCACTGTCCATGATTCAATTGAGTGCATTCAAAGAATGATACATCAAAACTAATAGTGACAAAATATTCATTTAATATGCATTGTACATGAATGTAGGACTTAGATGTTGATGAATTTCTCATCAGTGAAGGGCATATACACTTAAGGGGTATTATGAAAAAAAAAGTTGAGAACCCAGAAGTAACTATCCGATTAAAGATGTAATCTGGTACATGTGCAGACCAGTGATGGATATGTAAATGATTCAAATTGCAAGGAGTTGGCATGTTTAATCACCAGACACAGGATGCCTCGTAGTCACATTAGACAGTGTTAACGGCACTTGACGGAGTTTGATAGGGTTGCATTGCGGGTTTACATGAAGCCAGGTGGTCATGTGCTGCAATTGCATGTGGGCCATGCGGATATCACAGTGGCCTGATATTGAAACCAATGGGCACGTGAGGCATCCACACACGTCGTGAAGTTTCTGGTCATCCAAGACAGACCACGCCAAGGAAGGATCGTCGGATTGTGCTCCAAGCATCACAGATCCCCATGACACCTGCGCCTGATATATGGACACAGCTACTGGACTCTCTACAACACCCTATATCATCGTGTCGCGATGACTGGCATCAGCTGGACTACGGGTTCACCGTCCCATGCATAGGCTGCCGTTCACAATAGCACAGAAACGGTTGCGTTTGGAGTGGTGTAGTCA
The DNA here is from genome assembly GCF_023856365.1 of Brienomyrus brachyistius. Classification (NCBI taxonomy): domain Eukaryota; kingdom Metazoa; phylum Chordata; class Actinopteri; order Osteoglossiformes; family Mormyridae; genus Brienomyrus; species Brienomyrus brachyistius. The sequence continues at coordinate 53,736 of NW_026042721.1, forward strand.
CTGGGAGGCATGGACTGATGGACTGATGACGACTGGCGTCCTACCATGTTCAGCGATACATCTCAGTTCTGCAGTACCACAGATGACCGTCATGTGCGTATGGTGGCGCTGCAGGGAGAGGAGCAATCCTGCCAATGCTGTGGAGTGACACACCACACTCTGACGGCACAGTGGTACACCAGTGACATCCTAGTAGTATCCGGGCCCAGGGGTGTGCTATACCCTACTGACATGGGACCAGCAGTGTGACCATACCGCCAACTCCGTGGTCCGTTTGATCTGATGATTATAATCATCGCGATACAGTCACATGCCCTTTCATCACATGCAGATTTCATTTTCACAACTTAGTCTGTTGCCCTTCACTTTTTTGCCACTGAGTTTGTGTTTTGACACTAAGTTGATGGGAATTGATTATTTAAGCGTCATCTAAAGAGCTTATATTAATTGGGTAAATTGCATAAGACTCACATGGTATTTTGAAAAGATTCCCATATGCGCTGATTAGCTGGGGTTGATCCAAGCAGCTGTGCACTTTTCTCCTGTAACATAAAAGTTTGCTTTTAGGACAGAAAACAAGGTTAAGACCATATTATGTAGTTTACATCTATCAAAATAAAACCAAAGTCACTGTTACCAAAAGAGTAACCATGTGTTATCAAATTTCCTAACATTTTGCTTCATCTTACTTTGGATGCCCATGGTTAGGAGAGAAGCAGAAATCTGCTCAATCATAAGAAAGACTTTTATTGCTACAGGGAGTGAGATCTTGTTGCAGGTGACAAGGCAGGATAGAGTGTGTTTAGAAAAATAATGAAGAGGGAATGTGAGTGTGAGCTATCGTGGCATCTGTGTATAACCCAATATGGCGGCATCCTTCTGAATGTAAATAACATAGCCGGCTTAATTAGCTTAATCAAGCGTAATTGAACTAAGGAAAATTTAGCAATATACTTTCCCTGCTTGGTGTGATAAATACAGCAGCAGCTGCTGGTGGACGGGCTACAAACAGACATCAAGAAGAAATCCCACCTCACAGCCATTTACTGTACCAAACCCCTTAATGTAACTTGTAAAGATGTAGGTATTGGCGTATTCACACATTCATTTGCAGTGTCCACTTCCTGTCCAGTAAATTTGGCAGGACGGAATTTGAATAACCTATAGGTCTGACTCATGTATGCGGCTGAAGGAGTAAAGATAGAATGGGTGAAGAATCCTGTTATACAGTCCTAGTAGACCGAGAACCACCTGATTGCTACTGTAGTTGGAATCAAGGGCTGAGCTGCATGGTGGCCTGGGGGACAATCATGAAAACACAGACCCACTGATATCCTCAAAACCCACAATCAAAAGGGGAGTCAGGCACGGTGGCCAACCACTTGGCCCGTTAAGCCACATGGTGGCCCGATGAGCAGGCAAACACACTATGGGCTAAGGGGTACAAGACAGAGGAGAGAATAGGATGGCCAGTGACATGTGAACAGGACAAGGCAGGGATGGATTCTGACATAGGTACCATACTACTTTGTTTAAATATGCCCAAGTGCATAGAATGTTTTAGTGCAAGTCTTAGACAATGGTATCTCTGAATGACACCGCAGTCTGACTCTTCCTGAAGGCCCTGAGAAGTTGTTTGTATGCACTTGCTGCCTTGACACTTGCTGATGTGCGTGTGCTCTGCTTGAGCAGTAAAGGGGAGATCACATGCAGAGATGATTTTCTGTAGCTTCTCAGTCCGAGTAAAAATAAAATCTTCTCGTTATATAGGAACCAAGTCTCTGGCTGGAAATTTCTACAACAGAGCCATTTAGTCATTTATAGAAATATACAGAGCCAATGAAGGAACCAGATGTCACAGCACAGTAACACAGGTCACTGTCCGTGGAACTGAATGAATAGGATAACCGGCCAATGTGTTTGTGTGCTTACACTGATTATATGTCAGGGGGGAAAATATTTATATCATTGTTGCGATGAACGTCATTCCAGCAAGTGGTTACGTCGTTCACGCAAGTGGTCATGCGGAACCAAAGTTTACTCACCTGTGTGCACCCGAGGGGAAGGCATTAACGGACGCACCTGCTCTTTATTTTGGATAAAGTCGGCAAAACGCATTGGTAGCGCGACAAGCAAAGGGTCAAATCTACACCAAGTGCTTCTGGAACTGTGCTGCGATTGTGTACTGAAAAGTAGACTCTGAACGGACAGCCGGTAAGACCATGAACCATGCGTGTTGGACTTTGTTGCAAATGTTATTTGTAGCAAGCACTACCTGTTGCGAGTGGGGTTTATTTCTTAATGGGGTGCGCTAATGAGGCATTGAGGCGCTGGTGCTGGCTTGTAACATTATATGAGTTGTGGTATTTGACTGTATTAGGAATAAATGGTGTGCTGTAAGTGTCTTAATGACAATATGTGGAATGCTGTTTTATTGATTCAGATGTTTGCATTAATGCGGTTTAAAAGGGGGGGTTCTATTTTTAGTTTATCTAAAAGTTAAATATTAAATTGCTAAAAAGAAAAAAAAAAAGTATTAAGGGTGAACTTTCCTTTTAATAATTCATATGGGCAGAAGTGTTAAACCTATTGTTCGATTGTCTAATTGGTTAGCTTTTCATTGCAATTTATTGCGTTGAGTAACTCATTTATGTGTTTCCCCAGTGGTTTGATCTTAAACTTTGATGTTTGGAGGAATTTTATTCAGAACAAGTTATGTATAATTGTGTGGAAATTTGAAGCTGAGATTGGTCATTCATTGTATATTTTGTGTGTATGTATATATATATATATATATATATATATATATATATATATATATATGCATTTAAAGTAAAATTTTGTGTTTGCTCATAAGATAGATTGGTGAAAGTTGGTGTTTTGTGGTTTAAGGTTTTTCACCTGTAAATGCCTGGCTTGAGGAAAGCGAAGATAAAATAAAAAGGGATAAAGAGTCCAAAAAGAAGGCCTGGTTATTCTGAGTGAAATCCAGTTATATGTTCAGTTTTGGTACATCTCTATCAAGTGAGGGGTAAAGCACAGTAAGAATTGTGATCACTTGACAATCATTGAGGGGAAAAATGTAAAAATATATACAGTAAGGACAATATAATCGTAATTTAATGTATCCCTTCTGCTCTTTAAAAAGCACAATGTCTGACTGACAAATATGTCTATTATTAGCACATTTTAATAATTTAATTAATATTAAGCAGTACACCTATTTCCTGTAATCACTCTGCGTTAAAGCAATTTTTAAAACTAGCTGTGAACTGGATGCTGTTCTGACTGTTGTTGCCATGGTGCCTTATTTACTTTCAAATCGCATTGTCCACAACCTGATCAAAGGACCAAACTTTAAAATCAGTGCAGGGTAGTGTCGCAAGTAGTGATGCTTAGGCTTTAACCTATGTCCTGGAAAGAAAGAAAATCTACAAGCAAGATATTCTTGGATAAGAACGTCAAGGTATGCAACCTCTGGCAATAAAATTTTCTGTGCACAAATCAGCTCCACAATGTCTTTTAGCTGAAGGGTCAACTGCCAATCATCATCTGTGGGCTCTTTCACCTTGTCACACATGATCACAGGAAGAAGTCTTAGAAAATTCCAGTTCTGAACAGCCTGACCATAAAGCTTTACTCCATTGGAGTTTACTGCACATGGCTTACTCAACACATCAGAGCCACTGTACTTAAATTTCTTAATGCGTCTATTCAGAATTGAATAAGTGAACCACTTTTTTTGCTTGATGAAGTACTTCAGGTAAAGGGCTAAATCATAGGAAAGGATACCCTCAAAAATGTCATGGCCTAAACAAGGTGGCAGGCCAGGCATACAAACATCGAAGTAATTCAATGAATTAAAACTCAGATATTATACCTTCAACGTTTTGTTGTTCCTCAGACTGTAAAATGCATTTGGATCTGTTTGAAAATCTGTTCGGGTTGTCCGGCAATACCTGCAGAAATATTCAGAAAAACTAAAATTTTCTGTAAATCCACCGATATTATGAGACCCCAAATTGTCCCCTGCAATGCACAAAACAGTCCCTTTAACTTTTTCCTCTGCCACCGTTATTCCATTGTCTTCCAGGTCTTTTAAGTCTGCAATGAGCCTTGAGAAAACTTTGTCATGGCCAAAGTGTTTGAAGTCTTTTTCCTGACACAGCATTACAAGTGACATGTGGTCTGTACTTGATGAGGTGGTAAATTAGCCAGAGACAAATATACAGCTACTACTTTGTGCTGCTTTTTGCTGAACCTAATGGGTTCACCGCCTCAAAAGAATCTTGATATAGAATTAGTTTTAGACATGATGGGTTTTGAGAAAAGAACTCATTGTTTTTATATACCTGACCATCACTGACATCACAAAGCACATCAGTGTATGGTACGTATGTACCCTGTGCAGCACAATTCTGCCATAAGTCTGACTCCAGTAAATGTCTCAAAGTGTCTTTCAATGGAACATAGTAGGCAAACCTCTGTGACCTTGTTTCATCCCTTCCTAAGTACAACTTTACAGGTTCTGTGTATCTAAACATCTGTTTAAAAGCCCTAGTTCTTGAAAAATTGGTTCTCATTGGTCCTTCATGACTAATGGTGAAAAGGTCAGATTCCTTCACAACATCACATATACTACCAATAACCTCATCTGTTAATTCAGTTAAGTCACTTTTCAGGAATGCACTTAATTTATTCAAAGTATATGTCTGTCCTAGTTCATGTATGCTTAGCATCTCTTCAATAATATTTTGTATAGTTGATGCTGGCAGAAGAAACTGCCCATGTAATTTCAAGTAGAAAAGAGAAATATTTCTAAGAAAAAGGTCACTGAAATTTTCTGTAAGATGGACTTCACCTTCATCAGTCTCACTAAATCTCTCTGTAGGGCCTGTAACTAACGGTTCAGTTTCAAGAAACTGAGAAACTGTCTCCTTATTAAGATCTCTTATACTGTCCACAGAACATTGTCTGTGTTTCCTGGACATGTAGGCTGTAAACGACGATCTCACAGTGAACGTATGGTCGCATCCTGTCACCGGACATGTCACAACACGTCCTTCGGCTATATGTTCCTTTAAGTGAGCTGTTAGTGATCTGACATCGCGACATTGGCGCTGGCACATAGACATATTACACGTAAACACCGTAAGGGCATTTGTAGTATCAATATATGAATCTGTGTTATGTTTACGGTAAAAATGAGCCTTAAATTCCCCATATGAACGAAACGTATTGTGGCAATCTGTAGCGCCACACTTGAACACGCATCGTGGTTCATGACGGTGAAGTTTGACATGTAAAACATGTTCCCTAAGGGTTTGCACTGATGTTCCACAGAAATAACAACTAAACATTGTAACTGCGTGAACAAACACGCACTCTATTGCTGTTTTAAACACCTAAATGCTGTTTCACATCCCGCTTGCAAATCTAAGTTTTACATGTGCTGCCAAGATACGTTCATGCGCCGTCAACACGGTACATGCTACTCGTGTTTAAAACCACACACTGCTTAACACTGCTTAAAACGATTTAATTTAACTTACCAATTTGCCCAGACACATTTATTTTATTTTATATTCCCACTAGTTTGTAGATTTTTTTTAAATGTTATGTTTGTTATTGGGTGCTTTCCACTTCATGTACCCACATACAGCGCTGGCTTAAAGCAATACATTCTGGTCCTGACGCAATGCATTGTGGTTAGATTTTTATCGTCCGCTGCATTATGTCACCATGTCACGTCGTACAAAAACCTCGCGAGAGCAAGACAGATCATCCTGCACCTCTTAAGTGTTATGTAGTTTTGCCTGAAACGCAAAAATAAAACAAAGCAATTAAAGCCGATCAGTGGCTCAAATTCTGCTGTAGCGATTGAAGAACTTTTGTCGGAAGTTGGATTCGAACCCACGCCTTACTTCGGAGAACAGAATACCCCTTACTTTGAAAGGCCATTTTCGCTGCGCAGGAGGCTTTAGACCGCTCGGCCATGGGGCAGTTTCCAGTTGAACCCTAAGGAGTAGGTTAAGTCCAGCCTTGGCTTCCAAGCTGACGTTTTTCTACATATGTGCTTGTGTATCATGGACAGTAAGAGGGGGCAGGCAAGGAGAGAATTTCTCTCTTTGGGGATCAATAGAGTGTTGTTATTATAACGTCTAAAACGTATGATGGTCTGTCGATAAATCAATAACAATATCAATGAAGTCAATGTTTATCTAAAGGAATCAGAATTCAGGAAAAGCCAGGGGCCGGACCGAGTGTAGGGGGCGTGGCCAGAGACAGCCTGCTGACTGTTCCAAATCATGGGTGCATGTTACAAGTCCGGAACATATTTTAACTTAGTACTAACTTAGCATCATATTTGATCTGATTCGACTGAATATCCCAGGTTTCCATCTCTCATGCATCTGGTGTGACGTGTTTTCAGACTCTCAGGCTGGCGCAAAGAAATCTTACGGGAATTGAACGTCTCACTCCGGTCAGCTGACCAAAGTTGGTAACCTTGGTATTGTGTGTAGGAGATTCGGTATAACTATAATTTCGTTCTCCATTTACATGCCCGTAGTGTCTTTAACCGGCTGCACAAACTGGATCCGCCTCCATTACGACACAACTTTGCCCTTATTGGCTTAAGAATTTAGTCACATACATGACGTATATCTGCTATTTCTCCCGAGAAGCAGGTAAAGCAGTGGTAACTGCTTTGTAGTTAATTTACCTGGTAAAATTAAGTTTAAATAAATGATATAAATACTGTAATAGTACTCGTGAGCTTTGTTTATTTGTTATTAGTTATTGTAATGTTGCGCTGCTTTATTTGTTTAATCGTCTAGTCTGTGGAGACATTCAAGTTAATCAAATAAGAATTGCACTGTACACTGTACATGACCATAAAAACTTTGTATCCTTGAAATAAATGTTTTTGATCTTTTCCTTGGCAGTTATCTTTTTACACAGGGCCTCTATGTACACGATAGTTTTTTTTTTCACGACTAACAGTATGGATCAGGAGTTGGTTATTGTAAAAGAAGTAATGTGCATGCAGGTGATATTTGTATAGATTTATCCACACCCTTGTAGCAGTGCTGCCATTGCAGTCAGATCTCGCAAACTAGGAGTATTAGTTGTCTTTATTTCTCTTTATTTCTTGACGCCAACCCTCTCCATTAATCCGGGCTTGGGACTGGCACCTACCTGAGCTGGCTTGCTCCCTTAAGTGGCTGGGTTAGGCTAAACTATATATATATATTTACCAAGACTACAATAAAACATCTCGAAATGTGTAGTCTAGCAAAACGCAGTTTAAAGAAGGTAGCCTACCTGGCGAAATTGCAAACAAATTAAGGGCGTTAGGCAGCCTTTCCAAACCGCTTATCCTACTGGATCGCGGGGGGTCTGGAGCCTATCCCGGAAGCAATGGGCACGAGACAGGGAACAACCCAGGATGGCGGGCCAGCCCATCGCAGGGCACACTCACACACTATTCACTCACGCATACACTCCTATGGGCAATTTAGCAACTCCAATTAGCCTCAGCATGTTTTTGGACTGTGGGGGAAACCAGAGTACCCGGAGGAAACCCCACGATGACATGGGTAGAACATGCAAACTCCACACACATGTGACCCAGGTGGAGACTCGAACCCGGGCCCTAGAGGTGTGAGGCAACAGTGCTAACCACTGCACCACCATGCTGCCCCCTAAATGGAAAACCATTAAATACAAAAGGAAAACAAAAGTGCTGTAAGACTGTATACTTATGTGTATGTTAGTAAAGGCTGTAGCTGACACAACGGACCCCCCTAATTAGAAAGGGGTAATTGTACACATGTGGCATCCAGTATGTTCTTCTATAACAGTTTTTTAAAAAAAAAAAAAACTCACATTACACAAATTGGCACTATCAAAACGAGGATTATGGGGAAAATGGGGACTGTGATGGAGATTACATACACGTAGGCATGGTATTTAGTTTTTTTTAATCTGGTCACCTTCCAGAGTAATTGTAAACTAAAACCATCTTCACCCTATTTGATTCTTTATAAATGGACAATCAGTCGTGCAGTAAATGGGGGTATAGAGAGACACAGAGCTTGTCTAACAAGAAACCCTGGGAAGCTAACATTAATAGGGTGGGTATGGATAGCAAAACCATTGATACAGATTACAGATTTATATCTCACCTGAACCCTGGCGGGCTCCGTGCCAATAGGGGTTGGGATTAGGGTTAGTTAACTTAAGTAGTAATATTGATGTGTATATTCTCCTATTCTCCAGTCAGTGAATCGTGAAACGTAATGTTAATATGTTTCTATACCTATATGTTCTGCTTAAAAACCCATAAAGGCAAGCACAGTGTTTAGACATTCTGTTACTTAGACTAGTAAACACTAAGATCCTTCAGCTTTCAATTAACCTGACACAACAGTCTAAACAACAAATGTGTGCCATGTCATTTGTCATCTTTACATCTTGTATCCTTTATATGGTAATTGGATTTTCAAGGTGGAATTGCAGGTCGATCATTTTAAGGATCTAGATGTAAACCTCCCTGGTGTTGCTTTAATATTTTTTTTGCACAATTTGCTTCACACACTTCCTCCAGCAGAGAAGCTTACAATACTACACCCCACCAAATGACTGGATGATGCCTTTTTATTTAAGGTCTGGCTGTGAGCCTCGATTACCGATACACTATCTTCAGGCTCCTGCCGGGATCAGTCAGTATGGTGGACCTTTGGAGGAATGGGTACAAAACCATCAGGAAAGTTTGCAGGTGCTTCAAGAGTATGTGAAGGCTTAGTTGGAGGAACAAGCCACACCACGAAATCGGAAACACAATGAGTTGGTTAATGATTAGGGGTTTGATGAAGGTCAGCTGGTGTGTTTGCGGAACCATGTTCGAGGTAAAATACAGGATCATTGGGATGCCTGTTTGTATATGGTAGTTCGGTGTCCCCAAGATCAGGGTGCAGTTTACTCTGCAACTCCAATGGAGGGGGACGGGGTTGTCCGTCAAGTTCACCGAACAGAGTTGCGTCCAGTACCACAGGGGGTTGTTATGTCAGGGGAAGATGTTCTGGTAATGTCTCCTGAGTCTGGGTTGCCCACAGGGGCAACAGAAATGGAATCGGATGAGGACTCTGTGATTTTACGGGGACAGGGCTGGTGGGAGGGGTCGCAATAGAGCATCCACAAGTAGGCCTCGTATAATGGAGGAGGTTATGTCCCCCCCGAGGTGTAGAGACCAGTTAAACGTTCGGTGAGGTCCACCACTGGTCATCATACCAACCCTTATAAGTTACCACGGTCAGTGAATGATCGTTCGGTTGGGGAGGAAGACCAGTGGTTTGGGGATAGAATTCTTAGCTGTGATCGTTGGGTCATCAATTTCATTTTGGGGGATGGATTGTAGCCAGGCAATTATAGGCAGGTATAGGAACTGCAGTTCGGACTGGAGGCATAGCCGGGGCGAGATGGCTGTGCATGTTCCGATGGTAGGGCATATTGGCAAAGGAGCAGGCACGGGAAAGACAGGCAGGGTCCTGATAGATTTGGTGGAGCATCGGCGGGCATATTGAATTTGCAGTGTAGCAGCCTTTCTGTTTGCTTGTTTCAGGGGTGAACAATCTTATCCGCAAAGGGCCGGTGTGTATGCAGGTTTTCGCTGCAACTCCCTAATTAGATTTCTAATTAGAGGACTGATTAGCTGAAGAGTCCTCATACCTGGTTTTGAAGAGCTGACCTAAAGGTTACCCCAAAAACCTGTTTTTTTTTTGTTTGAATGGGGCAGTGAGTCATGGGGTAAACTACTGTTCTTTAGGGGTTTTCAAGGTGGAATTACGGGTCGATAATTTTAAGGATCAGGTTGTAAACCTCCCTGGTGTTGCTTTAATATGTTTTATCTGAGGTTGTATCGTGTATTATCAAGCCAGCCGGCTTAGTGGCCTCGGGAGCGGGGTTTAGTGGGAGCAGCTGGCTAGTTTTATTTTCTTTTTTGTTTGTGTCTTTTTCTTTGTTGTATGTATATTTTGGGTTCATTATTAGGCAGGCTGGGCCTTTTGGCACCTGTAGTCTGGGTGCTGGATTGCCCATAGGGGTCTTTTTTATTGCTGTGATTTGCTGTGTCATTCACTAGTGTGATTTGTGCTGGATGTGTTTTTAAGGTTGTGCTGTGGCGTGTACCTGAGCAAACTTTGGGCAACCTGTTCTCTTGTTGGCTTTATTGACAAAGGGTGGATTAGTCTAATTACGGCCTGCTACAAATAGCTGCATATAACGTATAAAAAAAATCACCTTATGGGTGCTCCGTAGGGTAGCAAGATCTTGAGTTTTTTTACAGTACTCGGGTACGTTTTAAAATTTTCGACCAATCAGCAAACATTATTCTGACAGCATAGCTGGGAAACCAATGAAAAGTGAGTGCAACGTTCTAGAACTTGACTTCGGGTTGACGCTCCCTATAAAAGAGCTGGGTACTGCTTCAAGGCGTTCAGTTGGCGCTACCTCCTGATAGAGTAGCACTGTACGGCTCTTGTTCCGTAAAACAACATCAAAAGGATGAAAAAAAAAACAATTTTTAAAGAAGACGAAAAAAACATCGTCTAAAAAAATAAGCCAAAAAAATAATATCCGAAGAAGGAAAAACATGCAAAGTAAAAAAAACAAACAAAAATAAAAAACAATATCCAAAGAAGAAGGAAAAAAACATCCAAAGGGAGAAAAGAAGAACTGAAGGGCAAACGAGGTAGGAGGAAATACAAATTTCGTTTCAGCACCGTTGGAGTGCCAAGCCGTGAAAAGCATTTGGCCAGAAGACAAGGTAAGTGTTGTAGCTGTTATTTTAAAACAGCGCTTTTCAAAATGCTGCTTTATAATCGTTTGAGATCGTTAGCCAGTGTGACAGCTGAAGGCTTTTTGAGTTTACCAACATAAAGTTTTATTTCTGTATTAGGACATTGTCAGGAACAATGATGTGTTCATCGCTATGATGTGGTCAAAAAGCGATGCATTGAATCTTAGAAACATTTGTGATTTTTCAAACAATGCTTTTCCTTTTATTTAATCAGTAAAATTTCCATCGGTTTTATATAGTGCCCCTTGAAATATGTCTTTAGCTCATTTTCCGGGCATTTTACTAGAATGCATCCTGAGAAATACACAAGCTCTGCTGCATTTCCGTGCCTCGATGTTTAGTGCCGAGTATAATTGTTGCAGTTGCCTTTTATATATTCCATGAGACCTGTTGGTACCAAGAGAAGTGTGAGACTGTCAGGGTGAATTTATCATACAATCGCACGCATAAATACCTGAGGGTTGCCAGTCCTTTTGCGTTGTTACAGGAGGACTAGAGCTGACGAGTGTGTTTCTACACACTATCAAGGGCATTGTAGTACAGTTTTCTCAGGTGGGAGAATGCTGCCGATCTCCTATTTGACAATACAGCCCTTGATATATTAGAATATTACAGAACTAGAAGCCTTTTGCAAGGAAGAATGTGAGAAAATCCCAAGTACAAGAACTGAAAGCCTTTCAGCTGGCTATAAGAAGCGCTTGTAAGCTGTGATATCTGGCAGAGGAGGTGTTACTAAGTACTGATTACGTAGGGTGCCCAAACTTTTGCAGAGTGCCATAATAATGTTTTTATTTTGTAATTTTGTTCAATTTATGGCATAAAAAGTAACTATTCATCAATGTTTGCTGAAAATATTGTGTATTTTCCCCCCAGTTCCTAAAGAGACTGTATTAACTGATATTGTTGCTTTTGTAATTGAAAAGATGTTATTTGTCAAGGGGTGCCAAACCTTTGCATAAGACTGTACACAGTGTGTGTATGTGTTTATGTGAGTGTGTGTCTGTGTGTGTCTTTATATATATATATGTGTGTGTGTGTGTATATATTTCTGTATATGCATGTGTATATATATATTTATATATAGTTCACACACATTCAAACTTATTTGAATACACATTCAAAATAATTTTTATTATTATTATTTTCGTTTTTTTTTTTTTTTGTGTTTTAAAATGTTTTATTTTTGCAATGGAAATAAAAATAAAGCAGTCCTCCGTAGAGGAGGGGTGGTGGAGGGAATATATATATATATATACATATATATAAAATAATTGTCACACAACCTGGGTGACATGCCTTGCCTGCTCACCCAGTTTTAGTGCACCTTAGTTATTCATAATGACCATCTAGTCTCGATACACCCATGAATATATATGTATATATATATATATATATATATAGTTTTTCTGTTTTTTTTTTGCAATAGACAATAAAAATAACGCAGTTCTCCGTAAAGGAGGGATGGTGGATGGAATATATATATACATATATATATAAAATAATTGTCACACAACCTGGGTGACATGCCTTGCCTGCTCACCCAATTTTAGTGCACCTTAGTTATCCATACTGACCATCTAGTCTCGACACACCCATATATATATATATATATATATATGTATATATATATATAGATATTTTTTCTTTTTCTTGTGTTTTTTTTTTCGCAATGGATATTAATAATAAAGCAGTCCTCCGTAAAGGAGGGGTGGTGGAGGGAATATATATATACATTTATATAAAATAATTGTCACACAACTGGGGTGACATGCCTTGCCTGCTCACCCAATTTTAGTGCACCTTAGTTATCCATAATGACCATCTAGTCTCGATACACCCATAAATATATATGTATATATATATATATATATATATAGTTTTTTTTTTTTTTGCAATAGACAATAAAAATAACGCAGTTCTCCATAAAAGAGGGATGGTGGATGGAATATATATATACATATATATAAAATAATTGTCACACAACCTGGGTGACATGCCTTGCCTGCTCACCCAATTTTAGTGCACCTTAGTTATCCATACTGACCATCTAGTCTCGACACACCCATATATATATATATATATATATATATATATATATATATGTATATATGTATGTATGTATATATGTATGTATATATGTATATATGTATGTATATATGTATATATGTATGTATATATGTATATATGTATATATGTATGTATATATGTATATATGTATGTATATATGTATATATGTATGTATATATGTATATATGTATATATATATGTATATATATATATATGTGTATATATATATATGTATATATGTATATATATGTGTATATATGTATATATATATATGTATATATGTATATATATATATATATATGTATATATATATATAGATATTTTTTCTTTTTCTTGTGTTTTTTTTTCGCAATGGATATTAATAATAAAGCAGTCCTCCGTAAAGGAGGGGTGGTGGAGGGAATATATATATACATTTATATAAAATAATTGTCACACAACCTGGGTGACATGCCTTGCCTGCTCACCCAATTTTAGTGCAACTTAGTTATCCATAATGACCAACTAGTCTCGATACACCCATAAATATATATGTGTGTATATATATATATAGTTTTTTTGTGTTATTTTTTTGCAATAGACAATAAAAATAACGCAGTTCTCCATAAAGGAGGGATGGTGGATGGAATATATATATACATATATATAAAATAATTAATGTCACACAACCTGGGTGACATGCCTTGCCTGCTCACCCAATTTGAATGCACCTTAGTTATCCATAATGACCATCTAGTCTCGATACACCCATAAATATATATGTATATATATAGTTTTTTTTTTTCGCAATGGACAATAAAAATAACGCAGTTCTCCGTAAAGGAGGGATGGTGGATGGAATATATATATACATACATATAAAATAATTGTCACACAACCGGGGTGACATGCCTTGCCTGCTCACCCAATTTTAGTGCACCTTAGTTATTCATAATGACCATCTAGTCTCGATACACCCATAAATATATATGTATATATGTATTGTTTTTTTTTTTTTTTTTTTGCAATAGACAATAAAAATAACGCAGTTCTCCATAAAAGAGGGATGGTGGATGGAATATATATATACATATATATAAAATAATTGTCACACAACCTGGGTGACATGCCTTGCCTGCTCACCCAATTTTAGTGCACCTTAGTTATCCATAATGACCATCTAGTCTCGATACACCCATATATATATATATATATATATATATATATATATATATATATATATATATATATATATATATATATAGTTTTTTTTTTCTTCGTAATGGACAATAAAAATAACGCAGTTCTCCGTAAAGGAGGGATGGTGGATGGAATATATATATATACATATATATAAAATAATTGTCACACAACCTGGGTGACATGCCTTGCCTGCTCACCCAATTTTAGTGCACCTTAGTTATCCATACTGACCATCTAGTCTCGACACACCCATATACACACCCGAAGCTCTGATCTCAGATCAGTTCCATGCCTCCAGAATCTAATGTTACCCTCAAGGAAGAAGGGAAGCTATGATGAGTAAAAAAAAGGTTATTAGAGTGTCCTGTCAGCGTTGGGCTTCTTCGGCCTCCGCCATTGATTTTTCGGTTTCAGGATGGAAAGTACAAGGTGGCTCTGTGTTGATGAATAATCCAGGAAAAAAATGCCACAAAGGCATGGAGTCACACCAGTGGAGTCTTATCCTTGCAATAAAGACCCCTGTATGACCTTTGCTGAATATTTCCAGTTTAGTGGAGCTGATCTGTGAGTAATGCAGTTATGCAGCAGTTTCTGATGGTTTCCGGTTTTGCAGGTGGTGTCCTTTTCAGCTTGGAGGAGGGAGCCTCCTTCTGGAACCAGATGTTGACCTGGAGAATCGTGAGTGACGTTTCCGATTAGCATACCTGATCTCCTTGCCCCGCCACGGGGCTCTGGTGAAATGTAACTATTCAGTGACCCGTATCTTTCAGTTCTTCGCTTCCATGATCTCGACCTTCACCTTGAACTTCTTCATGAGTATCTACCACAACAAGCCGGGAGATTTTAGTAACCCAGGTCTCATCAACTTTGGACGCTTTGACAACGATGTAAGTTTCCCATTTCTGTCGGTGTTGTGATGTAGATTGTCCTTTTTAAAAGTCTGTAGATGGAATCTTGAAAATCAAAATATTGGGCATCGGTAATTGATCTGGTTGTCTTGGCCAATGGTATGCTGTCCGCAAGTCAAGTAGCTCTTGGGAGATGTCGGCCGTTACCCTCTGACATTGGTTTCCTGCCTCCCGTTAGTCAGTGGGGAAAATGTGATGTTTATGGATGTCTGGACAACTTAGAGTGGAGAGCATTTTATAATCATTACCTCGTTTGGGAAAGGCGAAAGAAGACGGTATAATTTTGACCAAAATCCAGAATGAGACCAAGTTCACACTGTTCCCGAACATGTTTTGGTCTTTCCTGTCCGTGCCGTTCAAGAAGGGGCTGATCTGTGAACTTTATGGGGAAACAAGGGTGAGAGAGAAAAGGATGAGCTGTTATTTCCAGAAAGGGCTCGACTCGGTACCCTGTCACATGAGCAGTGATGTATTTTTACCTGCCTTCTGGTCACATGGGTTGGAAAGGAAACCATGAAACGTTTGTTGGGGGACTTGGACACAGCCCCCACCCCGCAGCGCATGACTTTCCTGGGAGGCCCCCTGGGCTGGAAATATAGTCATCACCTCGGTGGACATGAGTACCGCGCTGTTTTAGTTGGGCCTCCTGGTTTAGGTAGGCATGTTAGCCATGGTTGTGGATGTTTCTCGTTACAAGAGAGGCACCTGTAGCAGTTTACATGGTATGCAGATACGGTTGTTTATTTTATTTTTTTTAAACGCAGCAGAATTTTTCCCGCCTTCGGTGCCTGAAGTTTTTGGGAAACGTTTGCCCCGGATGCCCACTGTATGCTTCCTGTAGGATCACAACACGTTCACCATTTTTTTAAAAATTATACACTACTGTGCAAAAGTCTTAGGCAGGCAAAGAAAATGATATTTAGATTATCCTCGTGTTGGTGTAAAACTATGATATTATGCCTGTGAAAGTGTGTCAACTTCGCCATTTCAGAACCTCTGCTAAAATCATCCTAGTATTTGCAGCGACCGTCCAATGCAGCCATGTGTTTTTTTTGACTTGGCCACCAGCACACCTCATACAGCTAGTCAGTCTCTCACTGACTTTTTAAGCCAGTATATTTAACTTTTTTTAATTCAGCTGTTGGTGAAATTTAACAAAATCATGGAACGGCTGAGGTGCCCCTGAGGAGAAGTTTGGGAACTGAAGCGGTGTTCATCTAGCCATCCAACTAGATATCAGTAACTTTTTAGAAAATAGAAGAAATTACTGTGATGTTGTCATTTGCATGTTTGACTGGAGGATTCTGGGTATTGATTTTTTTTCTTTTTTTTTACCCCCCCCCCCTCAGAGCACGGAGTACTACCTGTATGAGATTCCTCTGTTTATCGTCATGGGAGCCTTCGGTGAGAGAGAGAGAGAGAGAGGGAGCGTCTTATTGTGGAAACCCAAACCTTGCTCTTTTACATCTTAACGGACTGGTTCTGTTTCTGGTTTTCTCATGCCGGGCCCATGTCTCTTTCCCCCCCGCAGGTGGATTGCTGGGAGCACTGTTCAACGTCCTGAACTACTGGCTCACCATCCTCAGGATCAGGTGTGCCTGTGTGCGTGTGCCTGTGTGCGTGTGTGTGCCTGTGTGTGTGTGTGTGTGCGTACTTCTGTGCGCATGTGTGCCTGTGTGTGTGTGTGTGTGTGTGCGTACCTCTGCCTGTGTGTGTGCACGTAAGTGAGGCCTGTTTGGTTTTTACTGTGTCACGCCTGTCTGAAACTTAGGCATCTTAACACTTGAAATTAAATAATTAAATAAATATATCCCGAGACTGTGGGGCTGACCTTGAAACTGCCCCACACTGGTTTGATGCAAATGAAAGTTGTCCCACAACAAAATCATTAGCTGAGCCACCATGCCCCCCCCCCCCATCCCCAGGTATATCCACCGGCCCTGCCTGCAGGTGATCGAGGCCATACTGGTTGCTGCCGTGACGGCCACTGTGTTCTTCACTATGATCTACTTCTCCAACGACTGCCAGCCCCTGGGGGAGGATCAGCTGGAGGAATACCCCTTGCAGGTAAGGCAGCTGGAGGTGGGCTCTCTGTGATTTCATTGGCTGAACAGCTGAGAGGGTGTGTATCCTGTCCTCAGGCCTGAACCTCCACTTATCCCTCTCACAGCTGTTCTGTGCTGATGGCGAGTACAATTCCATGGCCACGATCGTCTTCAACACCCCGGAGAGGAGTGTCCGCAGCCTGTTCCACAGCCCCGCAGGTCCGTGGAGTTTCCAGCACGTGTTTCAGGGCAGGATGGGTCGTGACCTGAAGCCGGATTGGTCGCCCCTGTTGTGCCCTTCTTCTGGAAGAGATTATAATTACAGTCCGTTGTCCATCTTTAGAATGAACACCTGTGTTTGATATTGGTGACAGGCTGGCTAGGTCCGGGGCAGCTGTTTGAACAGTCAGACTCGTCTGCCACCTCTGTCGTGTCGTAGGTTTGTTTACGGGCCGCTTCTGGCTGATTGTTTTCCCAGACAGACAGCTAAACCCATACACACAATCCTCCTCAATTATTCAAGGCTTCCCTCATTTGGGATGGGGGGACTGTCACCCTGCCTGGGGAGAACAGGAGCGCTTCTCAAGTGCCCTGACGAATGCCACCGTAGGCAAGTTCGAACGGCACTAAACTGTGTTCATCCATGCCCTCTAGTGGATGAAAGACATACCAAAGTAACATGGCTTGGTCTTGATCGGCTCCAAATTGCACTTTACACCAGGTAGAAAAATGGAAATGATCATATGAAAAATGCCATTCATCATGAAATAATTTCTGTACACCTGTATCCTCATTACAAGGGTGAATCAAGTAAAACTAGCTGGTTTCGCTAGATTAGCGTTCTTGGGGATCAACTACATGATCAACATTTTAGCAAAAACGTGGGAAACACTGACTTAGGTGATGAATTCCACCACCACCACCCCCCCCCCCCCCCGGCAGGTTCCTACAATCCCGTGACCCTGGGAATCTTCACCATCACCTACTTCTTCCTGGCCTGCTGGACATACGGCCTGACTGTGTCCGCCGGGGTCTTCATCCCCTCGCTGCTCATCGGCGCCGCCTGGGGGCGGCTCTTTGGCATTTTGCTGGCCTCCATTACGCCGCACAATTCCATACAGGTACATCAGGACGGGTCGCCGTTCCTGGGGAAGCGCCGTATAGCCGGTGAGGCGGCGTGGTCCGCTGGCGGAGGAGGGGCCGTCACGATAGCAGAACTCTTCCCTCAGCAGAGAGAAACCTCACAGTGGCGACGTTTTCCACTGACCTTGATTTTTTTGCACATTTTGAAGAAGCAAAACTGAAAATCCGTTAATGGGTACGATTATATTTCAGGAGGACAAGCCCTCAAACGCTTTCAGTTTGATTGAAGTGGTTTTTGTGGCGATTCGCAAAACTGAAATGGAAGCCGATTTTGCGAACTTGTTGCTGTGTAGGACACGATGACTTGGTTCTAGAGCTCGTATCTCATGAAAAGCTCAATCCATGTTGAGGCACGGAATCATAAATTGCAGGTGTTGTTTCCATGATGTTACTTAATGGAAACACCCTTTATGCAATTTCACTTTGTCAACAAATTTGCTTGTTTGTGCAGAACTTTAATGGAAACGCTGCAGGTTTTGATATATTAAGGAAATTGAACGGGGTCTTTAGAAGTCAGAGGGCCTCCTTCAACACCCGCTTTAGATTGATTTCCTCTTTGTTGTCCAATCAGATTTACTCTTTAAGCAGTCACGTGACTCTTTGAAGGTGCCCTATTGGTTAGTGCTGTATCGATTTCCTGGGCCGCCCAGCGTCATGTCGGCATAGATGTAGTTTAACATAATGTTTGTTGGAAGTAAAGCCCCCTCGAAGTTTTTGAATGAGCATGTTTTATGATTTGTGGCGTTTCGTTTGACAGACCTTGGCCGACCCTGGGAAGTACGCTCTGATTGGAGCCGCCGCCCAGCTTGGTGAGTGTCCGTCCGCGGTCAGCCTGCTTTTCAGAGCTCGTCTAGAGGTGCATGGAGGCACATGAGGCTTCGGGTTTGCGTCTGTTTACGAAGGTCTTTGCCAGGTGGGATCGTGAGGATGACCCTCAGCCTGACTGTCATCATGGTGGAAGCCACCGGAAATGTCACCTACGGCCTACCCATAATGCTGGTTCTGATGACGGCGAAGATCGTGGGCGATTATTTCGTGGAGGTCAGTGTTGACGTTTCGGGTTGGAGCGGGTTGGTCCATTTGGCATTATGTGTGAGCCTGTCAGTGAGTGATGAGCTCATCGCCTTTCAGACCGTGCAGAACTTGGAATCGGGCCAGTCGTGTTTCGTTAACTGCTCCGGTCTCATGTTTGCTTTTGGTGTGGGTGGTGCAGCTAGCCACCAGTCTGACGCCATCTTTTTTTCATCTGTCCTTCCAGTGACTGATTTTGAGAACCCTTCCGTTGTTTTTGCACAGCTGTCTAACTTAAGGTGGCACATCATGCTGTGACAGCTCGTTTCGCTTCTCTGTTCCTCAATGTGCCAGCAAATCTGCTTAGAGGAAGTAAAACTTCAAGGGGTGGCAGCTTGTGAATGTTGTGCAGATGTGATCCTAAGCTCTTCTGAGTGACTCGAATTTTCCCACAGGGGCTATACGACATCCACATCAAGCTGCAGAGTGTGCCCTTCCTGCACTGGGATGCCCCAGCCACCTCCCACTCCCTGACTGCCAGGTATATTGCCCCCTACAGGATTTTCCCTGCTAATGCTTCAATGAGCCCAGTACACGCCTTTAGCAAGACATTGGTGCTTCATTCTCACTGTATATTCAGGTTTGGTGTGTCTGTCCATTCAGGGAGGTTATGAGCTCTCCAGTAACCTGCTTCAACCTGGTGGAGAAAGTGGGCACTATTGTGGATGTGCTCAGCAACACCTCGACCAATCACAACGGGTTCCCTGTAGTCTCCGGGTTGAGTGATGGCTGTGAGGTATGTCCCTCCCACTAGGGGTGATTTTGTTTTCCCGGAGATTTGTCACATGATGTACTTTGGGGCTTTGCTAATCTGAATTTTGTGCTCTTAGCCAGGGAAAATCTGTGGCTTAATCCTGCGTTCCCAGCTTATCGTGCTCCTGAAACACAAGGTGAGTGTGACCTAAGGTTCCTGCAGAGGTCAGCTGAATAAGGAGCATGTCTGTCCACACTAACACCTATCAGGGTGCTTGGTGTATATGCATGCCTGTGAATGACAGTGCGATTGACCAATGAGGGGTCTGTTTACTGCGTACACGGTTGCGAATGTCAGTGCAGCAAGCCAATGAGAAGTGTGCTCATCCACGTTGTGACCGGTGTACTCTTTTCAACCAGGTGTTTGTGGAACGGGCTCGTTCTCGTCTCAATCTGCGCAAACTGCAGCTGAAGGACTTCCGGGATGCCTACCCTCGCTTCCCTCCGATCCAGTCCATCCATGTGTCCCAAGACGAGAGGGAGTGCATGATGGACCTGACGGAGTTCATGAATCCCACCCCCTACACTGTCACGCAGGTACTAGTCTCAGTCTCAGCCTTGGTCTTGGTCCTTGAGAACCAGAGACACATTTGACTAAACAGTCATGTTCTGCGACTGTGTTCTTCTGCCTCTTTTTCAGGAGACGTCGCTTCCTCGTGTCTTCAAGCTGTTCAGGGCCCTTGGTCTGCGGCACCTCATTGTGGTGGACAGTGACAACCAGGTGCGTCTGCCTTGCGAGGTCCTCAGGCCTTCGTCATCTCCAGCACATATCTCCATTCTCATTGTAAAATTCGAAAATTACTGCATCGGTTTTCAGCCAGTGGCCGTTGGGCATCCATCTAGATCAAGGTTATCACCCTGGTTTCCTGTGCTACTCCCACCCCTCCCTCATAACATAACCAGCTATCTATGCCCTGTTCTACGTACCAATCATGTTCCCGGTGCCCAGGTGGTGGGACTGGTGACGCGGAAGGACCTGGCCCGTTACCACCTGGGCAAAGACGGCCTGGAGGAGCTGCAGCTGGCACAGACGTGATGCGTGGAAGGCGACTGCCGCGCTGCTCACCAGGCCAACCCCCCCTGCCCCCAGTCAGCCCCCGCCAGAACCCGCACCGGTCGTGCATTTCAGCAAAGTCCGGAACCCGGGATGCCAATGACTGACTTTCTGGTTTCGTTCACCGAGGGTTGGTTGTGATGGGGGAGGGGATCGATTCCATGTGTGTTTTGCGACTTTTTGTTGCCCCCTCCCAGTTTGCACATAAAATAATTTATCCGTTATGTTTTTAAAGCACTTCAGAGAGAGAGTGAGTGTGTGTGTGTGTGTGTGTGTGTGTGTGTGTGTGTGTGTGTGTGGTTCTACACACACTTGGGTGTCAGTCCCGCTCTGTGGTCATTTGCAAAGCTTTGGTAGCATTGTGATATACATTAGTGTAAATGTGTAAAAAGCATTTCAAGCTGTGTGTGTGAGA
The DNA here is from genome assembly GCF_023856365.1 of Brienomyrus brachyistius. Classification (NCBI taxonomy): domain Eukaryota; kingdom Metazoa; phylum Chordata; class Actinopteri; order Osteoglossiformes; family Mormyridae; genus Brienomyrus; species Brienomyrus brachyistius. The sequence goes on from NW_026042721.1 coordinate 75,235, forward strand.
GAGAGAGAGAGAGAGAGAGAGAGAGAGATTAGCCAGGCCAATAACGTTCCTCTTTTACTCAGAGTTTTTTGAGTGTGGTCTATTGACAGAGGGTACCACAGTTTTCTTGTGACTTTAGTTTTACTTTAGGGGAAGTTAATTTTCCTCTCCCAGATAATTGTCTTGCACATTGTACCATTAACCAATGCCTCCCACCCCTCCCATGCCAGTGTAGGTAAGACCAACCCTGCCCCCCCCCCCCCCCCCCCGGAAAAACCCTGACTCGCTTTGACCTTTTTCTCTCATGCTGGATGCTAGCGGTTTTTAACATACAGTGTTTTTTCTCGTGAATTCGCCCATTGGCTGACTGCCACACTGCCTGCGTCCTCCCCCACCCACGCCAGTACGTGACAGTATGTATCCCCCCCACCCCGGGTGATTCTCCAGGTCCTGTGTTTTTGATGGCGATTTGTCTCTTGTTGCGCCGTACAGCCTCTAGGTGGCAGAAACCCTGGTTTCTGATATATACCTGAATAAATTATGCAAATCGGGGTCAGGTTTACATGGGTCGGGTGCCAAACAATGCCAGTAGTGTGTGTGTGTGTGTGTGGGGGGGTGACTTCACAGGTGCTCTCCTGAAAATGTGTGTATATCATTGTTTTTAAATGGCACTTACTGAAAGCAGAGTGGGGTTCAGGGCAGCTTAATGATTTGCAAGGTGACCATGGGTCGTGTTTGGCCAAGGGGGCGCTAGTGTGTTGAGGAAAGGAACTTATTCTGGTCTTTGCAGGCTGTGCTAGAAACCCAAACCCACCCCCATGGCTGTATGTGGCTCCGCACTTTAAATGCTTCTTACCCCACCTCGTTTCCCATCTGCGCCCTACAACTTACAAATCCTTGCAATGTCACGTGCAAGGGGGCCCCCTACTGGCCAAGCAAGGCCCTACAGTCGCTGGTGCCCTTGGGGGTCCAGCCGTACAGTTTTTGCCAACAGCAGAGTTTACACTTTGACTAGTTATGTGCTGTTTAGTTATTTTGTTTTTAATTAAGGTGAACTTGCCTAAGTGACCCTGATCAGTTAAATAGGGTTTTTACCCACCCAACAAGCCTATCGAAAATGGACATACCAGTTAAACGGTAAACGATGTGAATCCCTTATCAGATTTTGATTTTATTCTGAATATTAAATGTCGTGTTTTAACTCAACCTTAAATAAATTAAAGTATCTCCATTTTAAAGAGCACTGTGACTGGATGAGAGAATTGTTTCGGCGTTGGCAAGTACCACCTTAGCGTACATTTATAGAAACGGCTGAAATATACTGGATAATTTTGCATAATTTTTATTTTGCCAAGCTTGATTTTCTTCTGTGATTTCTGAAATCTAATAAAGGTTTTGATGCATATGCCTATTTGTATTGCACGAGTCAGTCATGCTGTTTAATAAGAATCATTTGTATTTATACAAACAATGATAAAAAAATTATTGTATTAAATGGCGTGTTTGATGATACTGCTGGTGACTCCGTGGCACTCTTTGAGCAACGTGTCCGTATCCTAATTTTCTACCTTCTGACACACAAATTCTCAGACTAAATGAGATTACTGCAGTCCCGTTGCCGGGGTAATGCAATTGTTTAGGTGGATGTCGCTGAATGCATTTCAGTGGGAGGTCCAGAAAGCCTGGGACGCGATTTGACGGGGTAGAAATGAGATGAACGGTTCTGTTGTACCTTGCAGATTTGTACCTTGCAGATTTCCCTCGATTTGCTTATTAGTTGCTGGAAATCAATATTTAAAAAAAAATGTGCGTTGAACATGCCTTTCCATCCCGATCCATGAACCCAGTTTTCCCAGATATCAGCAAAACAATGAGAAATTCTATATATAAAAAAAAAAAAATCAACATTTGATTAAGTTTTATTAATGCTTGCTTTCATGTTAAAAAATTTTGGTGCACAATTTAATTTTTTTTTTAACACACAACATTTGGTTGAAATTGTAACGTGGAACATCAAGTCTGGGGCGCAGTTAAGGGGGGGAGATTAGGACAGTAAAAAACTTGGAACATAACTGCATTGGTGTGGGTTTGTGGCCCAATATGATATGCATTCATGGGGCCCAAATTCTCTAGCAGAATCACAGCATAGATTTCTTTGTATATTTTTTAGGTTTAAAGGACTCCGGAGATTGAGATATTGTGTTTTTAAAGTTTCCTTGGACTCCCACAGTAAATTTTACAGAGCTGGGGTCTCCATAACTTTTGCTGTGCAATAAATTTTGCTGACTGGGAAAGGGGGGGGGGGTTCCCCAAGATTTTTGCCGGCTCGCCTACCCATCGGCTCACCTTGAAAATGCCCAAAATGCCACCTGGCTGTTCAGCCCTGCTATAAAGTTGCAGAAAGACACGACGTTGTACTGTGACCTTACGATGTTACAGATCCGAGAAATAGCGTACTAAGCAGCACGTGTTTCCCTGCTGTGTTAAGGTGGGCCTTAGAAACCCATAACGCACTAATGCAGCTCTGGATGGCGGGCTATGCGTCAGTAATGCTGTCAGAGAAGATTCACTCATTAGTCTGATGTGAACTTAATCAGATTATGGGTCCTTTTTAGTCGCAGAATACAACATAATCCATGGCAAATGGACATCGGTGCCGTCTTTATGATGTTATGCTGACAGTGCCTTTAATCCCACCCCCCACCCCCCACCAATCCCTTTCCCAACTTCATGTTGTCTCTTAATCCTGTATGTTTCAGTAATATGAAGACGGAATTTCAGTATTCTCTGTTGCGGTTGTTTTATTTTTATCTCGCGAGTTTCATGCATTTTTAAGAACCGCGCAGAACATCAGTTAACTCTGTGCTGCTGGAATCCTGAGGATTGCCTTGATGGGTAGTGTAGGAGTTGAAGGATTTGCGTAGTCAGATTTAATTTTTTAAAAAGGAAATCTATTAAAAAGTAACATGCAAAGTAGTTTATTATTATTATTTTTTTTTTTTTTTACATAAGAATTTCAAGAGAAACTGAGAGCCTCGTTTTAATGGGCTTGTCTGGTAAAGTTAGTTTGACACTTGTACTGCATGTATTATTAAACATTTATCTATCCATCCATCCATCCATCCCGGCTCCGTCAACATGCAAACTTCAGTAATTCAAAACACTTAGTATTGAGCTTCCATTGTGAGCCTTAGCAGCCAATAAACAAACCGCCAATAATGAATATCACAGGCTTTGGTGATGGACACAGACTTCCAGACACGCCCCATATTCCTGACGCATTCCTCACCATGACCCTGTCTACTTCACATTCGCAGCCCAATATTTCATTCAAACTGGAGTTCGAAAGCTTGTTGGAGCCGAATGGACAATTTTAAAGACCAACATGGCAGAAAATTCAGTTCTGAAAGAAAGGAAGTTTCGATTTTTAATGAACTTATGAGATGCAGCAGAGATTCATCTTACCCTCAGTAATCTTTAGTTATAGCTTTCAGGGACTGGGATATAGATAATTTAGAAATGTGCTGCTTTTTAAAACACTAAGTAGGATTCCAATACTTTTCCAAGACACGGTATAATAGTATAATGTATTGTTGGTGCGCTGTGGGAGGGAGGTGCTGTCCTGGCAGGGGAGACAGGTGACTGAAACCTTTTGTAGCGATTTGTTCCGCCTGTCTGTTGGGCAGAATTTAGTTTGCTCTCTTTGTGCTTCCAGTAAATCTAGGTCCCGTTCCCATCATACCAGCAAGTCCGTGCAGGGTGGATCTCTGGCTAATCTCTTTTGTTGTTTGATTCCCTCCACGGAGGAAAAAAAAAAGAACTCGAGGTCACCTGCGGTTCCGAACCACATCTCCAGCAGGTCAGTGATCTCAGAGTAGCACATGCCGTTTATAAGCCAAAAGAAAAATGGTTGAAAAGTACGACACCTGTGTTATTCTATTTTGGTATTTAAGTGACAGAATTCCACTAAAGGTGAATTAAAAACTTGCTTAATTTATTGAGAAATGCTGAAGAAGTAAATGAACAAAGGATGAGAGAAGCTGCTGGAATCTGAAGCAGACATGATGCAGGTTCGAAACTGCACAGTTTTGATCTGGAATATGGGACACAATCCACATTATAAGCACTGAGCTAAATGCCAAGTTTTAAATGGCTATTTATCTATTACAACCATTGTTTCAGTGAAAGTTGTATGCAGATGTTTATTACTTAGTAATAAGGCTATATTTGGCTCAACTATGGTTTGTCTGTTACTAATGAAATAAACTTTTCCTATATATAGAGACACAGGACTTTTCTCACTTCTGATCTAAACCATAATTTAGTCTGTTCTTATTTAACATGACACTATAATAAAAATACATCCGAAGTTAAAAATCCTGGAAGACTGCGTCAAATAGAGCAGCAGAGCACCGCCCCCAAACAGCCTCTGTGGGGCAGCAGTGAGCTCAGAGTGCATCCCCCCCCCAGGAGGCAGTGTTAGGAAGAGCAGGCTGCTGTGGGACTTGCTGGTGACCCCAGGGACTTGGTCTTGCCGTTGTCCTCTAAGGCCTGGGCGAAAAGGGCAGGGTTACGGCTGGAGTGCCGCTGGCGTCTCACAAAGGGAAAGACACTGGGGCATGATGGGAAGGAGAACATGTTAGCGTTCCGCTAACACTTGTGGCACTGCCTTTTCTAAGTCAGCCATGTTGGAAAATCCTTGACTACCGTGGAATTACAAACAGAAACTGGAGAGCATCACAGGGGACGCAAAAGCAATTAACATTACAGAACTCTGTGTAGTCTTAGTGACGAAGCTAAGCTGAAGCCAGCAGTTCACACTAAGCCCAAAAATCCCTGGAATTAATCGTTAACAACCCCAGAAACAGAACCTGTGTGTATCCCACACCAATATGAGTCTTATCCCCTTATATAAAATACATGGAATATATTACAGAAAGACCCCTTTTATAGAAGATAATAGTTTTACCTTTTTTTGGTCTCTTGTGGTTCTATGGCTCTAGCCAGCATGTTTTTGTAGAGATCGGACTTTAAATAGCGGGCGTAGGAGTCCTGAGGGTGAGAGGAGAGGCCGAGAGCCCGTTTTAATGAAGCTGTCATCCACTTTCATGGCTGTGCACAGTTAATGCTCCTACCTTCTTCATCAGGAAATAGATGTGCATCTGGGCGTCATCCAGGACAAAACGATGTGGGCTTTTCATGCCCTGCAGGGTCTTCTCTATGGTCTTGCTGTCCACGTTTACCCACTTGCTGGCTCCCGGGGCCAGGAACTGCCTGGGGGGAAGGAAGTGATGAGCCTGAGCTTTGCAGTCCCACTGGGAGTAAGCAAGTGCCACATCAGGGCCTGCTCTAAATTCAACTGGGATGCAAACTGTCCCACTGGGCCACAAGGTCGCACTCACTTGTAGACCTCTTCCACCTTCTGCGGGATCGTAGCGCTCTCGCCGTGCCGGATGTCCTCACAGGCCTCCCAGAAACAGAGGTTCTCCACTGTGAATGAAACAGCGCATGCATCAGCTACCTGCAGGAGGCGCTCATCACGATGCCAATATGGAGGAGAATTGCCTTTCATAGAGGGATCATGATTATTAATTTAGCAGATGCTAGATCCTATTTTTTTTTTTTTTTGAGAGGGCAGGGTCAGTCAGTCCCTGGAGTAACTGATCGACGGCCCAATAGTGAGGTCACTCAGCTGACTCTGGGATTTGAGCTGATGACCTCCTGCAATGAATCCCAATCTGCTGAGTCACACACTGCCCAAATAGGCCCGCAGTGATCAAATAATGAATATGATTCTTACTTGCTGACGATGCCTCCATGAAGCTGATCTACTTGGGCGGGGGGGTCTACATGCTGCTCACCACTGAACTCCTTCTCCAGGTACTCCCTGAACTTGCACCGTCCCAGAGGGTCCCTAAGGAGCTCCGTGAAGCCGAACCCCCATCGTTCCACCCGCAGCTTGGTGGGTGTCTCCACCCTGCACCAGGAGGCGTGGAAGTGAAGAGACGACAGTCACCTCTGGGGGTGTGGCCCTGAAGAGGCAGGATGGGGCGCGGTAACGCACACTCACATGTCGGCATTCAGCGTCCAGAGTGCCGTGTCATCTGTTATCCAGGGGTTGCTGGGGGGGCAGCCTTGCATCATGGGGTCATGGTTCAGGTACTGCTCGCTGAACTTAAGGAAGCTGAACACAGAAGACCAGCCATTCCCAGTTTTAGTCCTACTTTCTATAATCCTTGCAAGTCATCAAATATTCAGGTTCAATGCTGGCATATTCCAGCAAACTGGAGCTCGAAATGGTGACGAAATGATTATACGTCATTGAACCCTATAAGGAAATTCTCTTTTCATCTCCTCCATCTTGCTCTCCATAGGTGAGAGAAAGCTTGGTAGCAAAGGGCAGCTGCCCGTAGAGGCTCCCAGGAACCTGGGGGTTAAGGGCCTTGTTCAAGGACCCACAAGTGTGCTGAAGCCAGGCTTGAACCGGCGACCTTCTGATCAATATTAAGTAATTATTTGCAGTTAAATACAGTTCAATTCAGTTTAATAGTCAACCGGTTTCAATATTAGTTAGGCATCATTAATCCAGGATATGTGTGACTCTGAGATTTATGGTGAAAGATGGATGGGCAGATGGACGAAAGAACGAAATAACGAGGTTAGATTTTCACAAAGAGCAGTCCCCAGCATTTTTGTCAGAATTAACATGAAATAGATCCCCCCCCCCACCAATCAGAGGCACAGTATACAGAATACCCAGAGATATCCCCCAGTTAGGGACTAATGTGGACTGGTGTCGAACCAGTGGTCCCCCAGCTATGCTGGGACTGAGGCTGAATCACAGGTGTTGGGGGGGGGTAGGTGGGGGAGGCTGTTATCCAACCTTTCCAGGCAGATGGAGGACTTGACCCTCGAGCGGCCCAGGGATTTCCTGATGTGTTCAATCTGGTGTCGGGAGCCATGAAAAATCACACGGGGAATATAAGAGTCAGAAAAAAGGCACAGCATGGTACACATCCAAGCCCTGATAAGAGCCATGCTGTTGTACCTTTAAACAGAATTTGTCAATATCTGAGAGCCAACAAAAGAAAACGACAACACAGATGTAGATCCTTCCGAAGCAATTTTCTTATGACAGCATTCTTAAGAGCCCACTTAATCACCCTCTTTGGTTGTTCTTGGCAACCATCCCATCAGCTGAAATAGGTTCACTCTAAATTCTTTCAGGCTTACCTCTCTTTTGTAGTAGTCCGCGTTCTGTTCTGTAAAGAAGGAAGAAACAAAACCGTCTCTAAACATGATATAAGCCACATGTTTATGGGAGTTTTACTTGCGCAAAAATGTTCTGAGGGCACAAGGTTCATTGGTTCAGAGAGATAACCAATCAGACTGTAGAAGTGGTGGATACAGGCAACTAGAGGAGGGGGGGGGGTCAACCAATCAGATGTCTTGTTCCTGCCTCCTCTAGTTCCTTAGACCCACCTCCTCTACAATCTAATTGGTTATCTCTCTGAACCAATCATTTTTCCTTCTGCCCTCAGAACATTTTTGTGAGGGTAAAACTCCCACGAGCGAATCACATGCAAGGAATCAGACAGTAGGAATTCTGCTCACACTCAGCTCCTGGCTTTACTAAGCAGACATCCAGTCTAGAAACCATGAATAATATAGCACTATTACGAGTATGTATTGTGGGACTGCTGACGTACTTACGTTAGCATGGAAAACGAGAGCAGGAAGTGAGGAAGAAGTGAGACAGAAAGATGAGCACAACGAAGTGCTGTCACACTCACACACGAGCTTCCCTCGGATGCCCTCCCACCAAAAACACTGATTATCACTTCACTTCCTTGGGTAATTTGGGGGCCCAAGGCAACAGCCTATTCTGCCTATAGCTGCCATATATATATAGATATTAATATACATATTTTTTCTTCATGACTTTGATCTTATCTAGGCCCCGAGCGGCTCTCTTGTTTGCCCGGATCCGGTCCTGTGACTGACAGAGGCGATAAACAGCAGGTACTGGCATTACGGAAAAAATGTATATGCTTAATAAAAAGCTCAGACCAGCTGGACTCGGGAGTTGTGCCGGTTCCTTCGCTCAGGGCCTTGTTCTTGAACGCTGAATGTTCCCGGCTGCAGAAAATCAGAGGGTGAGAAATCCTTAGCTGAACTTCAGATGAAGAGTGAGCTCGTTTCTCTCAAGCAGACTGACGCCGGTCTAACGCTGCATTAATACCCCTTAGCACTACTGGTCACATTTCCCATGATGCCACTGGGTACAGCCCATGGCGACACTGCCCAGTAGGGGACAGTGTGACAGCTTTCCAAAAGGACCATTCGGTCCTGGAGGGCCAGTCGGTGACACAGTATCCATGATCAGGACTGGGGTACCCTGCTTTACAGAATAAACTAACCAAATGTCGATACTGAATGCAATCTGATTTAACATGGTTTCCTTAAATCCCAATTAAAGTGCTTCAGATCAGCTCAGGACTTAACAGCAGAGAGACTATTTGGCAAATTATTACGCTGCTATTTGCAATTACATCCATTATCTCTCCGCTAACATGCAGCATTAAGCCTGAGCCGCAGGAATAGAGGTCAGATAATGGATCCGGTATTCCGGAGGTGGGATCCTCTTCCAGCTCGTTTAAAAGGCCCAACAAGTGGGGGGGTGGTGGGGGGGGAGACGCAAACACAGCATGTCTGCATTTTAGCTTCAGGCCGTCTCCCAGTCCCTTCGCACTCCTCTCTCCCAGATCCAAGCATCACCAGTCTTAGCGATGCGTCTCGTGTTTCTCGGGCAAAGAGAAAGGAGGCAGGAAGCGGCCATTTTGTCATTTGCTGGTTTTAATCCCCCCCCCCCCCCCCAGCTTCCCCCGTCCACCTGGCCGTACCAGAGTGCAGAGCGTCCCTGCCTTTTAAACACGAGCAGCACCTGACTGGGGGGCCCTACGCTGCGTGGTTTTTGGCTCAACTGTGTTTCCGTCTAATTGGCGTCAAAACGGTGGGTTTCATCAATGAAGGTGGTGTGTGGCTGAGCGGGTTGGCAGTCGCCGCCTATGACTGGAAGGTTGCCGGTTTAAATCCCACAGTCAGCAGAGTGACATCACCACTGGACCCCTGAGAGAAGTCCCTAAACCCCCAACTGCTCTAGTCTCAATAAAAGGTACATCTGCAAAATAAGCTGAATTTAGGATGTGATCCGCAGCTGCGTGGCTGCCATTCCCACCTCCTGATGCCGCCCCGGATGGGGATAATGGCCCACATAAACGCTGATGCTTATTAGCCCTGAGAGATGCTGCGCACCCAGCAGAAAGGGGCCCTAGTGACGGCCGGGATTAAGCCAGATACACACCACACTCTGCTCCTGTCCCACACTTTCATTCTCCACTCTCCTGTGTTATTCATGAACTCCAAATTACACTCAGCGAGGGTGCAGTTGCTCATTCCCGCAGCCTGCTGTCCTGTCTGTCTTCTGAAAGCTCTCGTCCCACAGAACATAGGCTTCTTCCCAGCTAAGTAAATATTTCATGATCACACTGAAGCAGTAGTGGGTTATCAGGCCTGAAGTGATATATTCCTCCCCCACAAAGTATGCATGGAGACACTCTGTGTGTCTTACTTAACGAAGATAAAACTCCCCCCCCCCCCCCCCCCCCCCGTGAATTTTGCTGAGCTCAATGCTCTGGAGATGACGGAGATCGAAAATTATACCGGAAATGTTCCATATGTCCTTACAGATGTTTCCTTTGCCTTCCTTCATTGAACAAACCCGTTGTCGTGGGAGAGAACTGCACAACCCCCCAGCTCTCTGTGGGGGAATGGGACCCTGCCTATGCCTTCCTGCCAATCCTGCCAAGTTTCCCCTGTAAGTTGAAGGATCTCCTAACAGGCCTGCATGTAGATTAATGTCATACCCAGGACAAAGCAATTGCAGGTTAAGGCCCTTGCTGAAAGGCCCAACGGAGTAGAATCACTCTGGGCATTCACAGGATTTGAACCAACAACCTTCCACTTGCTTGCACAGATCCCTAGGCCCAGAGCCACCACTCTGCCCCACAACCTCAAAAAAATCCTAGAATCGCCCCCAGCCTGAGGCGATATTCGAGCTGCCAAGGTGCATTGAGTTCAGGTTTACCCAGTGTGTGCTTTACTCTAATCACAGCATACTGGGTTTTCGCCGGGGCAGATGTAGGGAGTCAGGGGTTTCGGGGGAGGTGCTTACTGGCGGTCTGTTGACGAGCCAGTAGGCCTGTTCCTGACATTCCAGCACGATGCGGTCCGCCTTGCGCCTCTGTTTGGCTGCCCTGGTAGGAGCAGAGCAGTCGATGGAGAGTCAGAAAGCATACTGGGTAATTAGCATATAGCGGTAATCACTGAACTGCAAGGTAGGGTTTTCATTTTTCTGTTTCCTTTTTCACTTTGAAATGGATTTCCGACTCTAGTGTTTAGGCTGAGGTCTGATTTAACAGATAGGAGGGAAATTATGACCACACACCATGTTACTTTTTAATTTAGGTAACATCATCATCCTCTTAATACGAGATTTATTCATCCATTCTCATCTGTCCCCTTGTGTGCATTTATGAAATTGATTTCATAGCTCGATGCGACAGTATTCCCGGGCTGGGGTGGGGTTTACCTGAGCTGCTCCTTCGCCTGCATCACCACGAAGTCCCAGGTGTGGTTGATCCGTTTGTGCAACATGTTGTAGCTGTCCTGCGGAGACGATGTTTAAATGCGACATTGCCAGGTCGCACGGCTGGCTGCGTTGCTGCATGGGTTCACGTTATGACTCACAGGCCGAACCCCTCCCAGGATATCAGCTGGCAGTGTCGGATTCACAAACCCTCTTACTGATGAGAACCTAAAATGCGTTGACCCTGACGCAACATGGCGGCAAGTTGGTGGATGTCTATGTGCGATCCTACTATGTGCATAATTGGTGGGAGGTTTTCTTACACAAAAATGTTCTGAGGGCAGAAGGAAAATGATTGGTTCGGATAGATAACCAATCAGATTGCAGAGGAGGCAGGACCAAGACATCTGATTGGTTGCTCCTGCCTCCTCTAGTTGCTCGGATCCACCTCATGTACAATCTAATTGGTTATCTCTCTGAACCAATCATTTTTCCTTCTACCCTCATAATATTTTGTGTAAGTAAAACTCCCATGAGCATTCAGCTATCACATGATCTCATCAAGCAATGCTTCAGACCAGCGAATAAGAATAGCATTGAAATGTACATAAATAAAAATTTTCTCTTACCTTTTCATAGTCTATCAGCTGCCCTTGCTTTCTGATATTCTTCTTAGTCAAATAAATCGCTTTAGAAGAGCAAAAGAAAGACATGGCAAGAAACTGTGTTTTTCTATTATTCTAGTAAAGGGAAGTAATGATGTAATAGGCGAGCACATGATTAATAATTGGTAATCACCGTAATCTAGCTCGGAGGCTGGCCACTGCTGAGAGCTCCAGAAGTACGGAGTCTAGCAAAAAGGAGATGCTGTCATTTGAAACTATTCAGAAGCAGCGTGACAAAGGTGCTTTGTGATTTAACATGTCAGGGACAAGGCGGGTGGAAGGCATTTTGCTACTTTAACTGGCATTGGTTCTCATACATCAGTGTTTCCCAATCCGGTCCTCGGCGACACACAGATGATCCACGTTTTTGCTCCCTCCCAGCTCCCTACCAGACAGTCTACGTTTTTGCACCCTCTCAGCTCTGGAGCCCGGACCAGATTGAGAAATACTGTCCTACACGGTAATTCCGCAGTCTCTCCAACGAATAGTTTCGATATGCGTGCCCCCCCACATGGCCACCACCCTCTCGCGCTGCCCTCCATCTGAAGAAACCGTGGTTTTAGGTTACCTGGAAGCGATACGGCGTCTCGTCGGGCCCCAGGACGAGCGTCCTGGGGTCCTTTAGGGGGTAAATGTAGCCGTGCTTCACGATCAGATTCCCCACATGAAGTGCCTCTGAAAACACACAAAGTGGTCACTCATTTCCACGTAAACTACTCAAAGCTCAAACAAATCCACTACTCGTAGCCCAGATTTAGGCATAGTAATTCTCTAAATTTTTGTCAGTGGAATACAGTAGAACACACGATAACTAGAAACTGAGTAGGCATATTATATTTTATTTTACGGTATAGCAAGTAACTGGAAAAAACGTTGACATGGTGCACAGAATAAGCCGCGGGGATGGTGCATTCCTCATCGGAACTATAATTAATTACGAGTAATTGGGACTTTCCACTTTCCGGCTGCCTCCGCGGCCATTGGCAGTCAGGCGCTCCCGGGGGTTTCAGACCGGCGCAGCAACAGCGCTGCTAGGGGGAAGCCTAGTGTTTACAGGGAGGGGTAACTGCTTACCGGGGCAACAGGTTTTTTGCCCATTCAAGTCTGTTAATGCATCTGCCATCTACTGCCTAAAAGTCCCCTCCTTTCCATTCCGACTTCTTTTCCAATCTGGGCTGTAAATCAGGGAAATCTGCTCCCTTGCTATTTAAAACCTCATCTGCATCGCCCGGGAATTCAGGACAACAGCGTCTTGCAGAAGTGCATAATGAGGGAGACGGATAGCGATATTTCTCCAGGCATGACTGACTGCCTCTGGCTATCAGCGAAGTTTGCATCGGGACTATCAAACCGTACAGCTCAGCATGCGTAGCGGCGCGACTCGGGACTGGCCTACAGATTATTTGTACTAATAGCCTCTCAGCAGAAAGATAAATAATTCAGCAGATAAATTGACGCCAGGGGAAGAAAATCCCAAAAGCTTCAGGCGAATGGGGTGTCTATGTTATGGACAAGCTCAATTCTGACATTTATTAATTCACAGGCTCAGCAATATCAATGGAACAGAACATGCTTCTGTCAGACACGTGAATTGCATATGCTTACACATAAATGCAGCTAGGCTAATCTGTTGTATGGATGACAAATTCTATTACTTCATTTGTATTTATTATTCAAAAGACTCGTTTATTTCTGTTATTTTATTACAAAAAAAAAAAAACCTGATGACGTCTTTCGCCAGCAGGGGCGCCATCGTCGTCACGAAGGGAAAAAAACAATCGATTAACCTCAAATAAGAGCACCAGGTAACGCTTCCCTACATACTTCTCGGCCCTACCTTCTTCCATGATGGAGTACTTCTGAATTAGCCACTCCACGATATCATTTCCTGGGAAGGCATAGCGAGGAAGGCATCTAGTTAGAGTCGAGAAATGCATTAAGCCGTCATAAATCAAAAACGCTGAACTCGATAAATAAATTACATAAATAAATATGAGCGCAAGGAGATCGATGACAGTCTTAATGCACAGGATTCCCGAAGACCGCCGATGTATGGGCTTTCCTGTGAAGGGCTTAAATGACCATTAGGACCCGGCCCCCGGGACACTGCACGGCCGGGTGTAAGACAACCCGGGCGGCACGAAAAATTATTTTTAAAAAGTAAAATATGTATCGTGCACCTGTCATCGCATGTGGAATCACTGTGATTAACAGTCTTTGATTCTTCATCTTTATCCCCATGTCGGGATCTTGCATCGCCACAATGACTTGTTCAATCTGGGATAAGAAGAATAGTCAAAATCGTGAAATCAAGGTGACGACAGACATAGTGAAAACGTTCAACCTAGTAATATAATAATTGCTTAATGTGTGATTTGATATGTAATCGTTATATTCATCATTAAATCACCGGAGAGACACACTCATATATTTAGGCATATATATAAGTAAACTACAAGGTTTTTCCTCTGACTATCTTAACTGCACGTCAAAGACGTTATCGGATATTCCCGACTACAGACTTTCGGTTTGATCATTTATTCGCGTTATTAATTCGGCTCCTGATTACATTAAACTAAACATGCTCAGATTGTTACAACCTTTGCTTGTCGGTTATTTTTGGGATCTTTCTGGATGGGCTCAAGGCGGGGTCTGTAAGCACAAGCAAACTGCCAGCACTTTTGTTTTACATGAAAATAGTTTGATGTCGGCCTATTGCGTTATTGTCTGGCTATAATTTGGAGGCAATATTAAACAATAGGCCCATATATTGTAAATATACATGTTGTGTTGTTTTGTTGTTATCACAAACGTATAGCCTGATCATAAATTTCATGGATACCTGGATGTTGTATGTTCCATTATATTTATGAATGAATGATTTATGTGAAGTCTGGCTTAGATTCGAGAATTAATCATATAGATTAAAAAAAGTTTTCATTTAAAACTTATCTCATATAATAAAATCCTCGTCCGAACGAACATATGTCAGAATGAAAAAACATTTAAATTATTTTTGTGATGCATCAGTATCAATAGCTACAACGTCATAACAGATATAGATATAATGCGGTTCATACTTTTGAAGTTGATGCGTATCTCCCGAAAAAAATCAACTCCAGAAGAGTCCGCGTCTGTAAATGCCTGAACTTCGGAATCGATCCTACCTTTGTTAGGCGCGGCATCTGTGTCTTGCAGCTGTTCCCTTGGATAAAGATGTTAATTGTCATGCTTACAGCATCTCGATCTCCGGCGTTTGTGAAGTTGGGATTGATGCTGTCCTGTGTTTTTTTTTTCCTTCCACACTTAAGCTCTGCTTGTTACTGCCCCATAGCGGAGCGCAAGTGAAACGGACTACCGGAGATTTGCACTGTTTTTCTGTTAGTGTGTATAATCAAAATATGACTCAGTTTGGCCAGTTAGAAAAATATGATAATAGAAAAGTATTCTTTTCCTCTCACTTTTTTTTCTTGATTTAATTACCGACTTCACGTACTTACACTGTGTCCCGTTGCACGATGTAATATTGCGAAACTATGATTTTGTGGCAGTGTTTTGTAAAGGAATTTTCCGTTTAATCATCGTCTTAGTATAAAGCTATATGGTTGTTCTGGTATCAGTGGACGTACATTATGTATTTTTTCTTCTCTTGAGCACCATGGTCATGACATGAAGCTCAGTCATTGATTACTCGCAAATGTTAGTAGTCATCCGCTGTTTATCTTGAAGATGTAAAAGTAGTGCGCGTACATCTCCTCGTTAGTATAGTGGTGAGTATCCCCGCCTGTCACGCGGGAGACCGGGGTTCGATTCCCCGACGGGGAGAGTCTGCATCTTTTTGCCTCGGTCTCAAAAGGCACCAAGCTAGAACCGGCCCCGTGTTAGTGGAAACGGGGCTTGTGACTTGTACTCATGCATAATATTCTGCGGGTCGCTCAGCAGCGCAGCATATGAAACTAGACTCGGATTGTAAGTGTGTGGTTTTGATAATTGATGTATGGATGGATGGATCCTTAATAAGAGATATAAACAATAAGGTCCAGTCGCCAACTAATCATGTAAAATACGTCATAAACTCATGGTTGTTAAACCCAGAATAAAAATGAAGACGTATAACTAGGAAAGTCAACTTGCACATTTCAATTTTGGTTCGATATAATCACGTTGTCCTTAACCCTCCAGTGCAGGAGGGGACGGTAATGCGCATCGAATGTTTCCGAACCTGTGTGTGATACAACCGAGGAAGAGCCGATGACTTCGGGGGAGGAGGGGCAGGCGACTCGGAAGAAAAAGCAGCAGAACCCAATGCAGCCTGTAGCCCATTCAAAGGCCTACTGTTGGACCTCTGCTTATTTTGCAATACGTCTTTAGTACGGACTGAAAAATGTCCGATTTCGATGAGTTTGAGAAGCAGTTAAGCGAAAATCGGCAAGGTAAGTTTGGCTTTGAAGATCGGTGTATGCTCCCTGTTTTAGGGTAATAAAGTGGCCGGCGTGTCCTAGCGCCGAGGATGGTGCGGAGGGCACTTCTGCTGGTTCCGAAAAGAAAAGCGCGGCTGGGAAATCGGTGCCTTTTATCCGAGCGCTCGCCGATTCTGAAACCTGCCCGATTCTTCTTCTCCCAGCTGCCGCAGGATCCCCGAAAACTGACCGCTTTGGTAAATCAGTGACATTCTTTGCTTGGCATTGTTATAGAGATCGCTAGGCCTGCATCCATCAGTGCCCGGCGTACATAACATGGACATTTCAATGAAACGTTATTGGGGTGCACTCGATGTGAAAGCCTGCGGTTTTATTTATTTAATTATTTACCATTATACACTTGGATCATAAATTGTGACCCGCGTATTTTCATTCGCAGTAACACACTATGCATGGATGTTTGTTGCAAGCGTTATATTTTCAAGATCACGTTTAAAGTTTTATGCAAATAAAAACGACCGCGACCACTTGATTTAAAGTCCGCACTTAATAACAGTGTTAGTTACTTGGTTTTTAAATACTACGACGAGTTTTCTATATAATGATATGATTTTGTCTCTTTCCGATGCACAATAGCCTTTCCCTTGGGTCCGAAATGCTGGCCCTGTCATCCGTACAGAATAAGTCTTTCTCACACGATCGCCGTTTCTTCATGATGTATAGACTCTAAAAATCAGCCGCGTTCCCTGGAATCATAACAACTGCTTTTAGGTCGTTATTGCAAAGTCTTGCACCTGTATCTACCTTTACAGCGGATAGCAGTAACTAACAATGATGTACAGTTATATAACAATACACATATAACTTCATTAAAGTGCAGAGAATCCAGTAAACTGAATAAACTTAAGCCATACTAACGCAACTGAAATATACAACATGCGTTACAACGGAGTCGAAAGTAGGATTGATTTATGTACCTATCAAATGGCAATCTTGTCATATCAGCTCCTTATCACTAAATCACTAAAATGTCATTCGAAACGACCTGATTCGGCTAGACGAGCACTAAGTGCCGCCGTGTTTGATAAACTAGCAGTTCCAGTCATTCATATCTGCGCTCTGACTATGCCTGCGATTGCGGTAATTGGTTATTACCGATTTACGTAAGATGCATTGGCCGCTCCGTGTCTGTACTTTTGCAGCGGTGCATTACCGTAACGCTGTTATAACTGATGCATGAAGCTGATTCCTCGAGCAGCACCTGCGTTTAAATGCTTCACTGAAAACTGCACCTTCAGGGATTTATTTAAGCTTCTATATGAAGGACCTGCTGGGATAGAAAGGTGATATTTTATTGCTAGTTTAATAAAGTGCTGTCTGTCAGATTGAAACGATATTAATTACCCATCCATCGTCCAACCAGTTATCTTAGTCAGGCTCCCCTGGAGCCTATTCCAGGCAAATTCCCCATACAGAGAGCAGAGGCAAAATTCAGGCCTCCAGACTCGGAGGCGTGAGGCAACTGTACTCACCACTGTGCTCCTATATCATTAATTAGTCTGGTTATGTTTTTATTGTTTCACAACAGACTGACATTCAAGGGGATGTCCTTGTGCCCTTGAAATTATTAGCCATTGAGAGATGGGTGTGTTTGTTTCAGGAGGGTGTGATTGAATATGTGAATTGAATGGAGGTGCTTCATTCTGGTGAGGAAACTGGGGAGTTAGACCCCGTACCACATCTTGGTCTCCGTAAGTGACTTTTAAGGCATAGCGCTGGGTCAGTCAGCATCCAGCACCCCAGGGAAGTTGGTAATATGATTACTCTGTGACTCATGGGCTTCAAACCCACAACCATCCGGACACACATTCATAATCCCTCTGAGTTACACATCTTGGATTTATCGAAATGGATGGTAGGGGGGCAGTCATGTCGCTCCGCCCACCGTCTCACTGGTACCACGGTGTCGTCCCCCAGAGCGGGAGAAGGAGCGACACAAGAAGCGTAGCCGCAGCCGGTCTCTGAGCCGTGGCGAGAAGCACCGCCGCTGGAGCAAGGACTCCAGGGGGCGGAGTCACGAGAAGCGCAGCAGCAGCCGCGACCGCAAGGGTCGTGACCGACGGAGCAGCTCACGCGAGCACAAGAAGCACAGGTACCCCCCCTCACGGTCCCGGTTACAGGCACTGAAGCTGATATCTAGCATGGTTTGAGGCCTCTTAACAAGTTTCTTTCACAATCAACCAATTGGTTTCTTCGTGGTGGGAAGGGGGACTGTACCCATATTAAATTTTAACTGGCGTTTATAAGTAGCCCCCGCCATAGCGATGGGACCTCAAAGCCAGCCTAAAAAGTGGCGCATGGTCACACCCTCATGACCTTAAACTGCCTGCGATCCAAAGTTAAATGTAAACATTCTGCCATCTGTTTGTTTTTGCCAGATTCTGAGTGTTTACACTGTATTGTTTGGGGAAAACAACCTTCTGTTTTGTGTTTGGGCAGCTACTCTCCTCGGAGAAGCCGTAAGAAAAGGACATACAAGTACTGGGATGTTCCCCCTCCGGGATTCGAGCACATCACCCCCATGCAGTACAAGGCAATGCAAGGTTTGGATGCGACGCTTCCATGTGTGCTAGTTCAGTATTGCAAGGTTATGGTATATTGGTTGCAATGAAAGCATTTATTCTGGAGTGCCCTCCTCCCCCCTGCTGGTCAAAGAGGGAATAACACTTGGGATGATTTCAGACAGTGTGAAGAGAGCTTAAACCTAGGGGTTAGAAGCAAATGAAGGCGACGATCCGGATGTTCTGGCCGTCCCTGGTTGGGGTCTTGAAGCCCTTTCTCCTCCCCACAGCTGCAGGGCAGATCCCCACGATAGCTTTACTGGCAACATCCACCACCAGCGGCGTGGCAGTGACGCCCACCCAGGTGCCGATGGTCGGCAGCCAGATGACCCGGCAGGCCAGGCGGCTTTATGTCGGCAACATCCCCTTCGGCCTGACGGAGGTGAGTCCAGGCAAAGTCCCGCGTTGCCTTCTGTCATGCATACTGGTGTCATGTGTAGCTCAGTGAGTTAGGACACTGAGCCGGTCACAAGAAGGTTGTTGGTTCAAATCCCTTGGGCAGCAGAGTGATTTCACCATTGGGCCCCCGAGCGCAGCCCTTAAGCACTATTTGCTCTAGGAACTGTCTGGTCCTGCTTCTTCAATGAAATGTATGTTGCTTTGGATGAAAGTGTCCGCAAAATAAATAGATAAATGTACTAGACTTGTCAGTCATTTTTTTTCTCGTTTGCCTGTTTTGATGTCTTCAGACGTCTGCCTGTCTTCATTCAGTGTGTCTGCCTGTCTTTTTAGGAGGCCATGGCGGATTTCTTCAATACCCAGATGCGATTGGCTGGCTTATGTCAAGGTCCCACCAATCCCGTCCTCGCTGTTCAGATAAACCAGGACAAGAACTTTGCCTTCCTTGAAGTAAGAGTCTTTCCTGCCTAATGGCTGCTGTGTCCAGGCGGAGACCGCAGCCTTCCCTGATTAACGACGTTCTTCGTTCTGCCCTAGTTTCGGTCCGTGGATGAGACCACGCAGGCAATGGCCTTCGACGGCATCATTTTCCAGGGTCAGTCGTTAAAAATCAGGCGGCCCCACGACTATCGCCCCCTGCCTGGCATCTCAGAGCAGCCCGCCTTCCACGTACCAGGTCCGTTTTGCTTGTCGCCGTCATAACCTTAATCTTTATTTACCTTTGAAGAGCCGATCGGCAAGGCCAGTTTTTTGTACTCGTTACGGACTGACTGTCCTTCGCAAGCTGCGGATGTCTTGTCATATAAAGAGGGAGACTTTCACTTTTATTTACTTAATGTTGTAAATATTTAGCAGACAGTTTTATCCAAAGTGAAGAATGTTTTTTTTTTTTTTTTTTTTTTTGAGAAATCAGGGTCAGCCTGTCCCTAGAGCAAACTCGCCGGCCCAGTGGTGTGATCACCAGTGATGTGAACCAGTGATCTTCTGATGATAACGCTGGCATCCTAACCAGCTGAGCCACACACACACACACACAGCTCAGTCACTCACTTCTTACTGTTAACATAGGGGTGTTGTGTGGCTCTGTGATGTTTGCCCATGAAAAGAAGGTTGCTGGTTGGCAGGGTTGGCAGAGTGATTTCACCACTGGGCCCTTGAGCAAGGACCCTAACCCCCAAATTGTTCTAGGGTTGCTGGCTCCTATTCTAGTTAAAAATTCTGGACACACCTACTGAAAATGACTTGTTTTTCAGCAAGATAATGACCCAAAGCCCACCTTGAAGGTTATGCAAGTAGCTTATTACCTTGTGAACTAGGAAAGAGATGGTCCCCACAGCCCCCCAACCTAAACTCTATAGAGCTGGTTTGGGATCAGTTGGATGAGAGTAAGAGTAAGGTAGCCAGCTTGCGCGCAGAACTTGTGGAAACTCGAGGACTGTTGGAGAAACGGTCCAGGTGGGTACATATGTTAGCTGGTTGAGTCCGCAATGCTGTCATCGAAGCCAATGGCTCCTATTTTGAAGAGACAAAAATTTTGTCTTTGCAGTACTTCATATGCATAACTTCCATGCCCAAAGGCCTTTTACTATAAGGTGAATAACAGCTAAAATAGAGACAAATGCATTAAGAGCAGGTGTGTCCATACTTTTGACTGGTGCTGCATGTGTCAGCATCTCCCATGGAGAGCAAGATGGGAGAGACAAAAAACAGTCGTCAAACTGCCCCAGTATTTAGGTATTTTTTTGCTGGAGTTACATTTATCTGATATTATATAGGAGATAACGACGTCATACTGATTTGAAGTTGGCTTATTTCACTCGCGCCGTTTGCTCGTGGTCATTATCCGGCATGTTGACGGTTTGCTGTGATCGGCCGGCTTTGGGCGCCGTGCCGCTCTGTCTGCAGGGGTCGTCTCCACCGTGGTTCCAGACTCGCCACACAAGCTCTTTGTCGGAGGCCTGCCCAACTATCTCAGTGACGATCAGGTACCCCGCCCTCAGTCTCTGTCGCCGGGGAGCCGACCCACAACCCTCCTGTGTTTCTGTCCCACTGCTGCACGTGGAACTCAAGCAGGCATGCACACACACGCACACGCACGCACGCACGCACGCGCACGCACATACATACATAAAATAAACACTCGTCTCTGTGTAACTGATTAGTAGGAAAAGAAAGCCTGTCAAAGTTACCTCACCGCTTAAAATTCATTACAAGATACTGGGGGGTCAAATGTCAGCATCATGTTTAAAGCTAGCTGCTGAAAATAGCCGCACATTTGAGGTTTTTTTTTTTTTTTTTTAAAGATATTCATGGGATTTATTAAACATTTATTAGACATGTAGGTAATGAGTTGACAGTTACATTACGCTCATTGTTTATCCAGCTGTAAATTATGAAGATATTGAGACCCCGCTAATGTAAAAGGTACGTTTCCCAAAACCTCATGTTATCGACTTGCATAGTTGGAACCATTCAGTTGTTATCTAATGTTGTTAGCAAATAACCTTATTAGCAACAAAGGCTTTGGGAAACGTGCCTTACAGCTGGCGGCTTGCCAAACCAGTCACGTAGCCAGTCCCTGTGCTGCCTGTTGCTGGGTACCCTGGAATATTTGTATATCGGGTTAATTGCTGAGTGTTAGTCGGATGAATCAGCCGCGTCGTTTTGCTGCATGAAAATTTAAAATCGAGTCATCTGCGCGTCACCTGACGAATACCTCCACATTGCCGCACACCTGTGTTTGCCCAATCCCAGTCCTCGGGGAACCGCCGACTGTCCACATTTTCGCTCCCTCCTAGCTCCCAGCCAATCAGGAACACCGAATACCTGGTACAGGTGTGCTGAGAGGAAGCAAAAACGTGGACTGACCGGGGGGGTACCCCCGAGGACTGGGCTGGGAAACACTACCATAGACTGTGCTTGAAATGTGGGGGAGATCGACCAAGTCCCCAAACGCTTCAGTATTCGCAGACGTGCCGTGTCTCACGTCCATGTCCGCACACTGAGAACGATGACTTCACATCCCGTTAACAGCGATGGGGAGCTGCGGAAGAATCGTTCCCTACATTGCTGTGTCGCTCGAAAGGCAGAAAATACTTCGGACCTTTTTCCCGGTGAACGATTATCAGCTTCACTGGAGTTTTCACATCGTGCCCCATGCCCTATTCTGTTATGACGTCAGTGATGGATAATATTACCATAACAACATGCACAGATGAGGTCGTCTTACTCTGAAAGTGTTGAAAGGGTCACATTTTAGACATTTTCTACTTCTCATTAGCATCTTTTATGATTTTTTTTTTTTCTTCCTATATCGCCACCCCACTGAAATCGGCCCATTATAGACATAATCCATACAGGCATTTAATAGTTTACCTATTTATTTTGCAAAAGTTAATCGCAAAACGTTTTGCGTCCACCCCTGCATTGTAACATTTTGAGCTCCGGTGTCCCACTCACTTTAGCCTAAACTGTTAAAAATGGCAAGACTCAGCCCACAAGATAGTGATCGCGGTTTCAGTGAAAGGTAAGTGAGAAGTGCAGTCAGTTTGTTTTTCTTTGATTTTTTTCCTCCTTTTCGGATTGTCATCGTAATCTTTCTTATCCAGTGTGAGTCACATGTAATCCAAGTCAAGAGGAAGGCTGTACCAAAGCAGCACTGGGGGGAGAGAGTTTGAATCCAGCAGAACTGTTAATGTATTTCACGTCAAAGCCAGTAAATGTGCCATAGACAGGTGAAATGGAAACCGCTGCTTGTATCCTGGTGTTTACATTTTTTTTGCAGTCCCTGCTACCGCTTTGATACTTACAGCTCTTTCATTTTTGTTCCCCACTTTGTCCCCAGCTAGGGGCCTGTAAGATCGTTAAGTCTTCGCTCATAATTTGTTCAGTAGTACTGACCTACTGCTGCCATGCCAACATGTAACACAAGGCAAGTAAGACATTCCGTCCCTCGCACGGATATCCTCCCTGTCGACGGCCTGCCCCTGTGGGGGGGCTCTGTCCTGGAGTGCTCTTAAGCATATGGGGTCCTTTTTTTGGGGGTTGAAGGCTGGGGAGAGACTTATTATGCTGATCACAGGGTATAAATTTGATTTTTTTTTTTTTTGCCCCTAAGAGAAGGTAGGAGGTAGCGCCCTCTTGTGGCTGCCAGTGTCCCAGGTGACTCCTTTCTGAAGTCAGTGGTTAATGCGGCTTTACAGTAGATTCCTGTAGAATAAGTGAGGAATGATGTTAGCAGAGCTATTTCGTCCTGTTTGGCTTCAAGCCGTGGCCCCTTTAGCAGGACCCTGTGGCGGCTCTTAGCTTTACCTGTGAGTTTATCTCCTGTAGGCTTTGTCCCTCTAATTAACTGCACCAATGTGGTTCTTGGTTTTAAGAACAGGAAGTCAGTGATTCGGCTGGGTTTGTGTTCTGCCGAGTCGCCCCCCCCCCCTCCACATTGTATACATGGAACACTTAACATATAATTAGCTGTTTTTATTTAGTTTTTTTTTTATATACCATCTAGCTTAATTATTGTGGCCCTTAAAATCAGATGCAACTCGGTCCATATTTCAAAATTCGTAGTTGGAATTATCAGAGAACTTGATTAGGAATTCAGTTGTGTTGTATATGCTGTAGGATGGGGGGGGGGGGAATCTGTGTTATCATTCATTGACAAGAATCAAAATAGTTACTTTTGTACGCTCCCAGTAAGTAAGTCATGCAGAAAGGGCACAGGGGGCTTTGAGCTCTAGTGTTGCACCGTAATGTCGAGCCACTTGTCATAAAGCCATTTTCCTGATGTCTTCACTGTTTCCTCATGTCGTTTTGCAAAGTTTAACATGCTGCTTCTCCCACAGTTAAGATTAGC
Organism: Brienomyrus brachyistius; assembly: GCF_023856365.1. NCBI lineage: Eukaryota > Metazoa > Chordata > Actinopteri > Osteoglossiformes > Mormyridae > Brienomyrus > Brienomyrus brachyistius. Next base: position 98,823 of record NW_026042721.1, read on the forward strand.
ATTTCTAGCGAGGCGCCGTGCCTGGACTGTCGGGCTAATCGCCCCCCCGCGTCTCCTCCTCTTGCCCAGGTGAAGGAACTCTTGACGTCGTTCGGACCTCTTAAGGCCTTCAACCTTGTGAAGGACAGTGCCACGTCACTGTCTAAGGGTTATGCTTTCTGTGAATACGTGGACATCAGTGCCACTGACCAGGTGCGTGAGGTGGGGCAGCAGCTGGAAGGTCTGGGGTGACTCGGGGCTTCCGGATGGAATTGCTGACGCTTGTGTGGGATGCATCCCGCAGGCCGTGGCTGGACTCAATGGCATGCAGCTCGGAGACAAGAAGCTCATCGTCCAGCGGGCAAGCGTGGGGGCTAAGAATGCCAACGCTGTGAGTATTTGCCCTCGGCTGCCGCCTTTCTGATGTCCTAAACCCAACTTGGTTCCTGGGTGCCTCCCAGGAAGCTTAATGCCCCTATTTCTTGGGTTTATTTGGGTCCATGTAAATTTCTCGCTGTTACTCGAGACGATTGGACGATCAGGGGGTATCTGACACTCTTGTCGCCCCCCGGGACAGACGGCCATCATCGAGACGCCGGTGACGCTGCAGGTTCCAGGGCTGCAGCGGCTGCAGAGCTCCGGCATGCCCACGGAGGTGCTGTGCCTCCTCAACATGGTCATGCCCGAGGAGCTGGTGGACGACGAGGACTACGAGGAGATCCTGGAGGACATCCGGGAGGAGTGTTGCAAGTACGGCAACGTGCGCTCCATCGAGATTCCGCGGCCCGTCGATAGCGTGGAGGTGCCTGGCTGTGGCAAGGTGGGACCCGTACTCTCCTGTACCAGTGGCAAAAAGAAGACCTCTGTAGGCACTAAACACAGGCTCATGGGAGCATTTCTTGCACAAAAGTGTTTTGAAAACGGAATAATTTTTTGTGTAAGAAAAACAATCAGATTGGTTCAGATAGGCGACGGACAATCTGATTGGTTCAGATAGGCGACGGACAATCTGATTGGTTCAGATAGGCGACGGACAATCTGATTGGTTCAGATAGGCGACGGACAATCTGATTGGCTCAGATAGGCGACGGACAATCTGATTGGCTCAGATAGGCGACGGACAATCTGATTGGCTCAGATAGGCGACGGACAATCTGATTGGCTCAGATAGGCGACGGACAATCTGATTGGCTCAGATAGGCGACGGACAATCTGATTGGTTCAGATAGGCGACGGACAATCTGATTGGTTCAGATAGGCGACGGACAATCTGATTGGTTCAGATAGGCGACGGACAATCTGATTGGTTCAGATAGGCGACGGACAATCTGATTGGTTCAGATAGGCGACGGACAATCTGATTGGTTCAGATAGGCGACGGACAATCTGATTGGTTCAGATAGGCGACGGACAATCTGATTGGTTCAGATAGGCGACGGACAATCTGATTGTTTCAGATAGGCGACGGACAATCTGATTGGCTCAGATAGGCGACGGACAATCTGATTGGCTCAGATAGGCGACGGACAATCTGATTGGCTCAGATAGGCGACGGACAATCTGATTGGCTCAGATAGGCGACGGACAATCTGATTGGCTCAGATAGGCGACGGACAATCTGATTGGCTCAGATAGGCGACGGACAATCTGATTGGCTCAGATAGGCGACGGACAATCTGATTGGCTCAGATAGGCGACGGACAATCTGATTGGCTCAGATAGGCGACGGACAATCTGATTGGCTCAGATAGGCGACGGACAATCTGATTGGCTCAGATAGGCGACGGACAATCTGATTGGCTCAGATAGGCGACGGACAATCTGATTGGCTCAGATAGGCGACGGACAATCTGATTGGCTCAGATAGGCGACGGACAATCTGATTGGCTCAGATAGGCGACGGACAATCTGATTGGCTCAGATAGGCGACGGACAATCTGATTGGCTCAGATAGGCGACGGACAATCTGATTGGCTCAGATAGGCGACGGACAATCTGATTGGCTCAGATAGGCGACGGACAATCTGATTGGCTCAGATAGGCGACGGACAATCTGATTGGCTCAGATAGGCGACGGACAATCTGATTGGTTCAGATAGGCGACGGACAATCTGATTGGTTCAGATAGGCGACGGACAATCTGATTGGCTCAGATAGGCGACGGACAATCTGATTGGCTCAGATAGGCGACGGACAATCTGATTGGCTCAGATAGGCGACGGACAATCTGATTGGCTCAGATAGGCGACGGACAATCTGATTGGCTCAGATAGGCGACGGACAATCTGATTGGCTCAGATAGGCGACGGACAATCTGATTGGCTCAGATAGGCGACGGACAATCTGATTGGCTCAGATAGGCGACGGACAATCTGATTGGCTCAGATAGGCGACGGACAATCTGATTGGCTCAGATAGGCGACGGACAATCTGATTGGCTCAGATAGGCGACGGACAATCTGATTGGCTCAGATAGGCGACGGACAATCTGATTGGCTCAGATAGGCGACGGACAATCTGATTGGCTCAGATAGGCGACGGACAATCTGATTGGCTCAGATAGGCGACGGACAATCTGATTGGCTCAGATAGGCGACGGACAATCTGATTGGCTCAGATAGGCGACGGACAATCTGATTGGCTCAGATAGGCGACGGACAATCTGATTGGCTCAGATAGGCGACGGACAATCTGATTGGCTCAGATAGGCGACGGACAATCTGATTGGCTCAGATAGGCGACGGACAATCTGATTGGCTCAGATAGGCGACGGACAATCTGATTGGCTCAGATAGGCGACGGACAATCTGATTGGCTCAGATAGGCGACGGACAATCTGATTGGCTCAGATAGGCGACGGACAATCTGATTGGCTCAGATAGGCGACGGACAATCTGATTGGCTCAGATAGGCGACGGACAATCTGATTGGCTCAGATAGGCGACGGACAATCTGATTGGCTCAGATAGGCGACGGACAATCTGATTGGCTCAGATAGGCGACGGACAATCTGATTGGCTCAGATAGGCGACGGACAATCTGATTGGCTCAGATAGGCGACGGACAATCTGATTGGCTCAGATAGGCGACGGACAATCTGATTGGCTCAGATAGGCGACGGACAATCTGATTGGCTCAGATAGGCGACGGACAATCTGATTGGCTCAGATAGGCGACGGACAATCTGATTGGCTCAGATAGGCGACGGACAATCTGATTGGCTCAGATAGGCGACGGACAATCTGATTGGCTCAGATAGGCGACGGACAATCTGATTGGCTCAGATTGGCGACGGACAATCTGATTGGCTCAGATTGGCGACGGACAATCTGATTGGCTCAGATTGGCGACGGACAATCTGATTGGCTCAGATTGGCGACGGACAATCTGATTGGCTCAGATAGGCGACGGACAATCTGATTGGCTCAGATAGGCGACGGACAATCTGATTGGCTCAGATAGGCGACGGACAATCTGATTGGCTCAGATAGGCGACGGACAATCTGATTGGCTCAGATAGGCGACGGACAATCTGATTGGCTCAGATAGGCGACGGACAATCTGATTGGCTCAGATAGGCGACGGACAATCTGATTGGCTCAGATAGGCGACGGACAATCTGATTGGCTCAGATAGGCGACGGACAATCTGATTGGCTCAGATAGGCGACGGACAATCTGATTGGCTCAGATAGGCGACGGACAATCTGATTGGCTCAGATTGGCGACGGACAATCTGATTGGCTCAGATTGGCGACGGACAATCTGATTGGCTCAGATTGGCGACGGACAATCTGATTGGCTCAGATTGGCGACGGACAATCTGATTGGCTCAGATTGGCGACGGACAATCTGATTGGCTCAGATAGGCGACGGACAATCTGATTGGCTCAGATAGGCGACGGACAATCTGATTGGCTCAGATAGGCGACGGACAATCTGATTGGCTCAGATAGGCGACGGACAATCTGATTGGCTCAGATAGGCGACGGACAATCTGATTGGCTCAGATAGGCGACGGACAATCTGATTGGCTCAGATAGGCGACGGACAATCTGATTGGCTCAGATAGGCGACGGACAATCTGATTGGCTCAGATAGGCGACGGACAATCTGATTGGCTCAGATAGGCGACGGACAATCTGATTGGTTCAGATAGGCGACGGACAATCTGATTGGTTCAGATAGGCGACGGACAATCTGATTGGTCCAGATAGGCGACGGACAATCTGATTGGTCCAGATAGGCGACGGACAATCTGATTGGTCCAGATAGGCGACGGACAATCTGATTGGTCCGTCGCCTATCTGAGCCAATCAGATTGTCCGTCGCCTATCTGAGCCAATCAGATTGTCCGTCGCCTATCTGAGCCAATCAGATTGTCCGTCGCCTATCTGAGCCAATCAGATTGTCCGTCGCCTATCTGAGCCAATCAGATTGTCCGTCGCCTATCTGAGCCAATCAGATTGTCCGTCGCCTATCTGAGCCAATCAGATTGTCCGTCGCCTATCTGAGCCAATCAGATTGTCCGTCGCCTATCTGAGCCAATCAGATTGTCCGTCGCCTATCTGAGCCAATCAGATTGTCCGTCGCCTATCTGAGCCAATCAGATTGTCCGTCGCCTATCTGAGCCAATCAGATTGTCCGTCGCCTATCTGAGCCAATCAGATTGTCCGTCGCCTATCTGAGCCAATCAGATTGTCCGTCGCCTATCTGAGCCAATCAGATTGTCCGTCGCCTATCTGAACCAATCAGATTGTCCGTCGCCTATCTGAACCAATCAGATTGTCCGTCGCCTATCTGAGCCAATCAGATTGTCCGTCGCCTATCTGAGCCAATCAGATTGTCCGTCGCCTATCTGAGCCAATCAGATTGTCCGTCGCCTATCTGAGCCAATCAGATTGTCCGTCGCCTATCTGAGCCAATCAGATTGTCCGTCGCCTATCTGAGCCAATCAGATTGTCCGTCGCCTATCTGAGCCAATCAGATTGTCCGTCGCCTATCTGAGCCAATCAGATTGTCCGTCGCCTATCTGAGCCAATCAGATTGTCCGTCGCCTATCTGAGCCAATCAGATTGTCCGTCGCCTATCTGAGCCAATCAGATTGTCCGTCGCCTATCTGAGCCAATCAGATTGTCCGTCGCCTATCTGAGCCAATCAGATTGTCCGTCGCCTATCTGAGCCAATCAGATTGTCCGTCGCCTATCTGAACCAATTTTTTGTGTTTGTGAAAACGGGTCTTTAATCGGGGAAACGGAGCGGGTAGAGCAGGACGGAACGCAGGCATTGACAAACTACAATGACGGACAGGGCAAACAGGTAAGACCAGGACTTAAAATAGGTCATGACTAATCAAAGTAATCGGGCAAAGCAGGAGACGATCAGGGAAGCACACGTGGGTAATCAGGGGGCGTGGCACACACGAGGAGCGGACAAGCCGGGCATATATGTATATCTATATAAAACCTCATTAATGAGGGACAGGGAACAGAACGGACAGACAGAACTGGCACAGGGGAAGGAGCCAGGACAAGACTTGACATAAGACAGGAAAGGCAGAGAAACAGATCAGAAAGGGGGACACGGAGGGAACAGGCAGGACAAAAGGACCGGGAGTGAACGAAGGGAACATCGGGGAAAGAGGAGCAGAAGCCAGAGGGACGAGGGACAAAGAGAGGAGGGACAGAGACAGGAGGAACAAAGCGAGGGGGAGCAGAGGCAGGAGGGACAAAGACGGGAGGCCAGGGAGAGAAGGAGGGGGAACCAAGAGGAGCCCGAGGGAGACCCAGCGGGCGACGGGAGGCAGCCGGAAGGGCTGCAGGCGGCCGGGAGGCCGGAGCCGGAGGGGCCGAGGAGATGGGGTGAGGGACAGACGCAGGGACGAAGGAGGGAGTCGGAGGGGAGACCAGGGAAGGGGACGAAGGAGCTGGAAGGGACCCTGGCGAGGGCAAGGAGAGAGGGGGAGCCGCAGCAGACGGCGACGTCCTCCGACACGCCAGAGCGGGAGGACCAGCAGGCGAATGAGGAGCCGCCGTCGGGGGGCCCGCAGGCAACCGATAAGACGCCGGAGGAGGGACCGAGGCAGGGCGACGAGGCCGCGGAGGGGGACCCGCAGACGACAGCCGACCCGGAGGGCCAGGACCCGCAGGCGCCGACCAAGCCCTAGCGCCGGCGAGGGAGGGCGAGCCAGGGGGCTGGGCGGGTGGGACCCCAGCCGTGCGTCTGTGTCCTCTCCCCTTATGGGACACAGACATAAGGACCCGTGGCCGGGGTCGGGCTCGTCGGGGTGAGGGTACCAGAGTCACAGGGGGAGAAGGGACTGGAGTGGGGCCAGGGACTGGAGCTGCAGGCTGCAGAGGGGGCGCCTGCCCGGGAGCTGCAGGCAGGGAAAGCGCCTCGGACGTGGGCGCGGTAGCTGCAGGCAGCGGAGACGGCTGCTCGGGCTCTGGGGCCGCAGGGGGCACTTATTTTATTATATAAAATAAGTGTCACACAACCGGGGTGACATGCCTTGCCTGCTTGTGGGATGAGGAAGACTCAGGGACTGGAAATGGGATTAAAACTGAAGATGTGCTCATTCCTTTGTGTATTTACAAATTTTCCTTCCGTCAGACATGAGGAGTTTGCTGCTATATTTGGCACTAATAGAGATTCTGATGCTGCTATTTTTATTGTCTATTAGTTTGTTATTATTTACAAGTTCTTTTGTGTTTTTGCATTTTTCTCTTCTGGTTAATTAACTGCTGTCTGATTGCTGTGAAGTATGAGTGTGGTGAGTAAGACTCAGGGACTGGAAGTGGGATTACAACTGAAGATAACATGCTTATTCCTTTTTGTATTGTTTACAAATTTCCTTCCGTCAAACATGAGGAGTTTGCTGCTATATTGTGCACTAACAGAGATTCTGATGCTGCTATTTTTATTGTTTATAAATGTGTTATTGTTTCCAAGTTGAGTATTCAATAAATGCTAAATTGAGAAATTTTGTGTATCGTTTGTTATTATTAGTGTGATATTTTACCATGCAAATAGAGGGGAAAACGTCCAATTATCGGCCAAAAAAAATCAGCAGCATATATCGGCCATCGCCTGACCCTGACTCCTAAATATCGGCATCGGCTATTGAAAAACCCATATCGGTCGACCTCTAGTAACAGTACATTCTGTCCAATTCATCCATCGAGTTAAGTCACACACCCACTTGAGGGGGCACTCCGGCAGACGTGAGGATGGGGATGTTCTTTCCGCTATAACATCCACTGCAGAAGTACATCTCGCTCCTGTTCACAGGGCTTACTTCAATGATGAAGCAGGGCTGGTTGTCTGGACAAGTGAAGTTGTCCTGCTGCTGGGTCTCGGTGCCGTTTTTCCACCTAAGCTTGAAGGTGGAAATGTGTTCCAACTTGGTCCCTGGGACTGCAGCATAGCCAAACATCGCGAGCAGCGTCGGCCACACCCACCACCAGAACCATCACACCGTCCTATACACATAAAGAAGAACTAAAACATAGAGTGTTGTGACAATCTATGCGTTAATGTTTGGCAGCATAGGTGATTCGTTAAAATTATACCGAAGAATGGAAAATGTGATATTTAGAATATTTTTTGCCATTTAGTAGCTAATTTAAGCACTTACCCAATGCCTCAATTTGTTTTAGGTCAGTAATGTCTGAGCCAAAAGAATGAATGTATGAATTTAATACAATTCACCCACTCCCACCCACACACAAATCTGAAATTCAATTTATTAAGACACTTCTTAAACATTAGTGCATTAACAAAAAAGGAAAATCTTAAGAGATTCAGTAGGATTTTCTATGTTAGACTTAAGTTAATAGTTCAATAGTTTTTATATATTTCAGTATACCAATTTGACTTTAATGTTGAAACAGATGCTAAAACATGGAATAATTTCATAACTAGAGAAACATGTTATTCACAAACACTAGCAAAGGTAGCTTATAGTTAAACTTACTTAAGTCAGCAAGTCAGGCTACAGTGTGTAAGAATTGTCGTAAACGATAATTTGTCTCAGTCTTACATGACAGAATAAGTAAACAGAAAATATAAAATGGCTGAAACAGCATCATTAACGCCAGCTACAGTAGAGGCGCAGAAAAGGTGTCATGACTGAAGTATTCCCAAACTTTGGAAGACCGCATGCGAGCCTTTTTTGCCGCGTGTTTCTCCAGAGGCTCCGGAGCTCCGCTGGTTGACGCAGCCAAGTTGGCTCATGTGCAGGGGGACAAGCGGCAAATTTCTTTTTTGCAGGGTGGTAGGTGATGTCTCATTAATATTTCTGAGAGAAGTGCTACATGATTGGCCAGTGCATGCCTTACAAAATGGTGCGGCACTGCATCCAAGCCTGCGGCACTCAGAGTCACAAATACAGTGGAAACCATTTGTAGTAATTACGTCTGTCTGGCTGATTTCCAACTAATTGATATTTGTATATTTATTACATGAATATAAGGTAATATAAGGTAATAGAAGAGGTATTTAATGGTTTTCCGTCTGAGGAATTTGCAAAAAACTGCAGTGCATGATGGGTCGGATCTAAAGGCTGCCTAACGTCCTCATCTGTAGGACGACTTACATCAAGACTAGGAAGGTGCATAATGTTCATGCCTGGTTGCGTTTGTTGGTCCAGAAAGTAATTCAATTTCGCCATGTAGGTTACGTTCTTAAAAACTGCTTGGAATATAGCCCGATTATATGCTGTGGGCCTTTTAATTTCTTTGTTTACCAGGTAGGCTACCTTCTTTAAACTGCGTTTTGTTAGACTACATATTTAGGGAGGTCTTTATAAATTTATTGTAGTCTTTATAAATATGTACATAGTTTAGCCTAACCCAGCCACTTAAGGGAGCAAGCCAGCTCAACTAGGTGTCGGTCCCAAGCCCGGATTAATGGGGAGGGTTGGCGTCAAGAAATAAAGAGACTGTATCTTCACTGCATGACTGATGTCAAAATGTGTGAAATATGTGGTTGTATAAATAAATTCATTAAAGTAGGTTAATGATTCTGTGCTGTCTAAATTGTATAGAAAATTTCTACATATAGCCAAACAAATCTCCTCCTGTTTGAAAAGGCATAGAAAAAGCAATTTAGCCACTAAAACTTTACAGTTTTTGTGAGGGACAGTCGAATTCTCTCGTTAAGTTTTTTGTGATCCTGCACCTACACTTTGCCGGCCCCAGGAGGATGGGCTCCCCCTTTGAGTTTGGTCCCTCCCAAGGTTTCTTCCTTCTTGGGAGTTTTTCCATGCTATCGGCGCCTATGGCTTACTCACTGGGGGCTTTGGGTGGGCATGATATAAAGCAAAGCATTTTCCCTTCCAGTTTCCTCCTCTGGTCCACATTGCAGGACCATCAGCCATCAGAAACAGCCCAGACAGTCTCCTTCAGCTTCTTTAGTGTCCTTGGAAGCCAAGGCAGTTTTAGATCTGAGAGGAGGTTTATCAGAAGGACACATATTACGTCGTTTGTCCTGAAATGTAACATGGGGAGGAAAAGTTAAGCGGTTTAGTCAGATTGGAGTCGTTTATTCAGCAGTGGCAGCGCCAGTGACTTAATGCTACAGGTGCTATAGGGGAGTGAGATTATTTAGAGCGGGTGCTTTAGCTTTTCAGCTTATGTAGATGCTGTATAGAAGCACACAGCACGATAAGCTACAGCATGGATAAAATATGATAAAATATGAAATTCTAACGTCTAGCTCACAGAGCCTCTATGTGTACTTTGAAGAAAAAATACACTACAAGTATGCTATAAAAACCGCAAAAATGTCTTACACAATATACAGATTTTACAGATAGTTAAAGAAAAAATGAAACCAATATTTTGGGGGTGCTGTGGGGGTACTATGGTCATTGGAGGAGGAGCTAGAGCCCCCCCCCCAAGCTTTTCCCTGGTGCTGCCACTGTTGTTCAGATTAAAAGTAACCTTGTCATTAATAAACAGTACTCTGATCAAATTTTTGCATGTACAAACACAATCAAAGTTTAACCACATGTTTAGACACAATTCACACACCTGTTACATTTCCATAATGCTAAGACTCTCTACACTTACTTCATCCACTTTCTTGTTTGGTACACAGTCAATTGATGGATGTGTAAGATTATTACCAGACCGTCTGCTGCAAACTCTACAGTTAATGAATGGCTGCAAAAACACACAGACACACAAAAACAGTATTTAAAGAGTGGTGGGCAATAAATACAGTGAGAGAAGGTGTAGTAAAGATATATCTAAAGATTTAAGGCAGAGCTGCTGGACTGCAGGGTTTAATGACACAGAACAATTTTAGAGGAAAGAGCTTCCAAAGCAGGGTCACCTTAAGGCTATATTATACAAAGCAAGTTCATCTAAAAGTATGAACAACAAATCCCGTTTAACTGAACACTGCTCTGTATTAAAATACTGTCCTCCGATCAAGCTAAGTGGTCCTGTAGTTCACTATTTAAAGAGGTAAATTTAAAGGGTAATTCACACTGCGCATCTACCCTGCTCTGACCAGATTTAATTGCCCTTTCACCACAAAACACCACACTGCCATTTAAGGCTGATTTCAACTGCCTGGTAATCCAGCCTTTAAGCCTGTAAACCTACTAAAATTTGAGAATAAGGTGATGGAACTGGCTGTTTGAGGCCACCTATCTATTTGTTACTTTATTGTTGGCTAACTTTCCTCCGCAGGGCATCAAAAAAGTTAACATGAACCTAAATTAATTTGCTAACTGATATGTCCAATGCTCACAGTCACAGTGACTCTTTACTTACCCTCTTGTCCATGAAAATACAGTCAGCCCGATGGTCTGTTGCAGTTGACTTTGGACATTTTGTTGCTCTCAAGAGAATCTCAATGTCAATGTATTCACTGCTGATCTAAATCACATAAACACGTTATATACAAAATTGCCTACAACTGTTTTAAAGGCAATATAACAAACAATAATCACCCAAAAATGGCAAACTGTCACAGACTTGACTGCAGCAGATTCAGAGAGAAACTGTGAGAAGGTAAAATTGACCAGGGCTGAGATATACAACCATCACTTTCATTGTGAAGAGACATTAAGCATCATATGCATTGAAATTAAAACATCAAAATCAATGTGATTCTCATTAGTTCAGCTTGCAGATGATGAAAGTTTCACACTTTTGTAAACACTTTCTCAGCAGTTACCTTCGGACGGCCCTGGATGTTATAGAAATTCATGTGCTGACGGGTTCCTTGATGAGCATTTTCGACTGCGAGTTTAATGGCCGTCTTGTAGAGTGCAGGGAGACTGTGGTAATCTTGCTGGGCCTCTGTGGAGATAAGCAGAGCTCCATAAGCCAAAACCAGAACCAGCAGGCGGGTCATCTTCCTCTCAGCTTTGAAGGGAGAAGCAGGACTGAGGACACTGATCTGTGGTCCCCTTATCCAGCACGTCCAGGGGCGTGTCCTTCACCCGAAACAAACAGACCTTTGAACAACATTGGAAAACTCTTCAGGATGAATCGAGGCAGGTGGTCAAGTGGGTTTATTGTTATTTCAGCAATATACACAGTACACAGTGAAAGGAAACATTGTTCCTCCTGGACCACGGTGCAAGACAAAGAAGAAAAACAGAAACAACACAAGATGACACAAGTGCGGGCAAGATAGAACTATACAGAGTGAAAGGAGCACAAACAGAGGGAGAAAGTGCAAGATAAACACAAGAGCAACAATACAATACTACAGGACAAGACAGCGCAGTCAAGAACACAGAGTGCAGCCAGAGCTAACCTGAATAGGGGCATCAAGGTTGCCAGGCAGGCAGAGAAACAGAAAATAGAGGTCTACTTCACATACAACAACCCACAGTGGGTGTGGCAGGGAATACAACACATTACAAACTTCAAAGGCAACAACACCGTCACTGTTAACAGCAACGCCCTTTTAGCAAAGGAGCTAAACAGCTTCTTTGCTCGTCTGGAGGAACACAGAGCAGACATAGCAACACTGCCCCCTCCCCCAATCTCCAGCACTCACAGACTCCCTCTGCAGGAACACCACGCGAGAAGGCACATTGCATCTCTAGGTGTGTGGAGTTTAAGACAAGGCAAGTGATGCTACGATAATATAATTCCTTGGTAAGACCCCACCTAGAATATTGTGTGCGGGTTTGGTTACCATACCTTAAGAAGGACATTGCTGCCTTGGAAAAGGTGCAACGTAGGGCAACGAGAAT
>NW_026042722.1:0-110732 GCF_023856365.1 Brienomyrus brachyistius
CAGGCTGTCCCTCAGCCCTGTGCCCTGCGATGGACTGGCATCCCATCCATGCTGTACCCTGTGCCTTACGATGGACTGGTATCCCGTCCAGGTTGTACCCCAGCACCCTGCCCTGCGATGGACTGGCATCCCGTCCAGGGTGTCCCTCAGCCCTGTGCCTTGCGATGGACTGGCATCCCTTCCAGGCTGTACCCTGTGCCCTCTGATGGACTGGCATCCCGTCCAGGGTGTTTCCCAACCCCGCGCCCTGTGATGGACTGGCATCCTGTCCAGGCTGTACCCCAGACCTGTGCCCTGCGATGGACTGGCATCACATCCAGGCTGTTCCCAGTGCCCTGTGATGGACTGGCATCCCGTCCAGGCTGTACCCCAGCCCTGTGCCCTGTGATACACTGGCATCCCGTGCAGGGTGTCCCACAGCCCTGTGCCCTGCGATGGACTGGTATCCCATCCAGGTTGTACCCCAGCCCTGTGCACTGTGATGGACTGGCACCCCGTGCAGGTTGTACCCCAGCACCCTGCCCTGCGATGGACTGGCATCCCGTCCAGGGTGTCCCTCAGCCCTGTGCCCTGCGATGGACTGGCATCCCGTCCAGGGTGTCACCCAGCCCTGTGATGGACTAGCATCCCGTCCAGGGTGTCCCCCAGCCCCGCGCCCTGTGATGGACTGGCATCCTGTCCAGGCTGTACCCCAGACCTGTGCCCTGCGATGGACTGGCATCCCATCCAGGCTGTTCCCAGTGCCCTGTGATGGACTGGAATCCCGTCCAGGCTGTACCCCAGCCCTGTGCCCTGTGATAGACTGGCATCCCGTCCAGGGTGTCCCCCAGCCCCGTGCCCTGTGATGGACTGGCATCGCATCCAGGCTGTACCCTGTGCCCTGTGATGCACTGGCATCCCGTCCAGGGTGTCCATCAGCCCTGTGCCCGATGATGGGCTGGCATCCCGGCCAGGCTGTACCCCTAGCCCTGTGCCCTGTGATGGAGTGGCATCCCATCCAGGGTGTCCCCCTGCCCTGTGCCCTGTGATGGACTGGCATCCCGTCCAGGCTGTACCCCAGCCCTGTGCCCTGTGATGGACTGGCATCCCATGCAGGCTGTTCCCAGTGCCCTGTGATGGACTGGCATCCCATCCAGGCTGTACCCAGCCCTGTGCCCTGTGATGGACTGGCATCCATGCAGGTTGTCCCAAAGCCCTGTGCCATGCGATGGACTGGCATCCCATCCAGGGTGTCCCCCAGCCCTGTGCCCTGCGATGGACTGGCATCCCATCCAGGCTGTACCCCAGCCCTGTGCCCAGTGATGGACTGGCATCCTGTCCAGGTTGTTACCCAGCACCGTGCCCTGCGATGGACTGGCATCCCGTCCAGGTTGTACCCCAGCACCCTGCCCTGCGATGGACTGGCATCCCGTCCAGGGTGTCCCTCAGCCCTGTGCCCTGCGATGGACTGGCATCCCTTCCAGGCCTGTACCCTGTGCCCTCTGATGGACTTGCATCCCGTCCAGGGTGTCCCCCAACCCCGCGCCCTGTGATGGACTGGCATCCTGTCCAGGCTGTACCCCAGACCTGTGCCCTGCGATGGACTGGCATCCCATCCAGGCTGTTCCCAGTGCCCTGTGATGGACTGGCATCCCGTCCAGGCTGTACCCCAGCCCTGTGCCCTGTGATAGACTGGCATCCCATGCAGGGTGTCCCACAGCCCTGTGCCCTGCGATGGACTGGCATCCCATCCAGGTTGTACCCCAGCCCTGTGCCCTGTGATGGACTGGCATCCCGTGCAGGGTGTCCCACAGCCCTGTGCCCTGCGATGGACTGGCCATCCCATCAAGGCTGTACCCCAGCCCAGTGCCCTGCGATGGACTGGCATCCCGTCCAGGGTGTCCCTCAGCCCTGTGCCCTGCAATGGACTGGCATCCCTTCCAGGCTGTACCCTGTGCCCTGTGATGGACTGGCATCCCGTCCAGGGTGTCCCCCAGCCCCGCGCCCTGTGATGGACTGTCATCCTATCCAGGCTGTACCCCAGCCCTGTGCCCTGCGATGGACTGGTATCCCATCCAGGCTGTTCCCAGTTCCCTGTGATGGACTGGCATCGCGTCCAGGCTGTACCTCAGCCCCATGCCCTGTAATGGACTGGCATCCCATCCAGGCTGAACCCTCTGCCCTGTGATGGACGGGCATCCCATCTAAGCTGTACCCCCAGCCCAGTGCCCTGTCATGGACATGCATCCCGTCCAGGTGTCCCCCAGCCCTGTGCGCTGTGATGGACTGGCATCCCATCCAGGGTGTACCCCAGCCCCGTTCCCTGTGATGGACTGGCAACCCGTCCAGGGAGTCCCCCAGCCCTGTGCCCTGCGATGGACAGGCATCCCGTCCAGGCTGTACCTCAGCCCTGTGCCCCTGCGATGGACTGGCATCCTGTCCAGGCTGTACCCCAGACCTCTGCCCTGCGATGGACTGGCATCCCATCCAGGGTGTCCCCCAGCCCTGTACCCTGTGATGGACTGGCATCCCATCCAGGGTGTCCCCCAGCCCTGTGCCATGCGATGGACTGGCATCCCATCCAGGGTGTCCCCCAGCCCTGTGCCCTGCGATGGACTGGCATCCAATCCAGGCGGTACCCCAGCCCTGTGCCCTGTGATGGACTGGCATCCCATCCAGGTTGTTACCCAGCACCGTGCCCTGCGATGGACTGGCATCCCGTCCAGGTTGTACCCCAGCATCCTGCCCTGCGATGGACTGGCATCCCGTCCAGGGTGTCCCTCAGCCCTGTGCCCTGCGATGGACTGGCATCCCGTCCAGGGTGTCCCCCAGCCCCGTGCCCTGTGATGGACTGGCATCGCATCCAGGCTGTACCCTGTGCCCTGTGATGCACTGGCATCCCGTCCAGGGTGTCGATCAGCCCTGTGCCCGATGATGGGCTGGCATGCCGGCCAGGCTGTACCACTAGCCCTCTGCCCTGTGATGGAGTGGCATCCCATCCAGGGTGTCCCCCTGCCCTGTGCCCTGTGATGGACTGGCATCCCGTACAGGCTGTACCCCAGCCCTGTGCCCTGCGTTGGACTGGCATCCCATCCAGGCTGTTCCCAGTGCCCTGTGATGGACTGGCATCCCGTCCAGGCTGTACCCCAGCTCTGTGCCCTGTGATGGACTGGCATCCCATGCAGGGTGTCCCACAGCCCTGTGCCCTGCAATGGACAGGTATCCCATCCAGGTTGTTACCCAGCACCGTGCCCTTCGATGGACTGGCATCCCGTCCAGGTTGTACCCCAGCACCCTGCCCTGCGATGGACTGGCATCCCGTCCTGGGTGTCCCTCAGCCCTGTGCCCTGCGATGGACTGGCATCCCTTCCAGGCTGTACCCTGTGCCCTGTGATGGACTGGCATCCCGTCCAGGGTGTCCCCCAGCCCCGCGCCCTGTGATAGACTGGCATCCTGTCCAGGCTGTACCCCAGCCCTGTGCCCTGCGATGGACTGGCATCCCGTCCAGGGTGTCCCCCAGCCCCGTGCCCTGTGATGGACTGGCATCCCATCCAGGCTGTACCCTGTGCCCTGTGATGCACTGGCATCCCGTCCAGGGTGTCCATCAGCCCTGTGCCCTATGATGGGCTGGCATCCCAGCCAGGGTGTCCCTCAGCCCTTTGCCCTGCGATGGACTGGCATCCCATCCAGGGTGTCCCCTAGCCCTGTGCCCTGTGATGGAGTGGCATCCCATCCAGGGTACCCCCAAGCCCTGTGCCCTGTGATGGACTGGCATCCTGTCCAGGGTGTCCCCCTGCCCTCTGCCCTGCCATGGACAGGCATCCCGTACAGGCTGTACCCCAGCCCTGTGCCCTGCGTTGGACTGGCATCCCATCCAGGCTGTTCCCCAGCCCTGTGCCCTGTGATGGACTGGCATCCCATGCAGGGTGTCCCACAGCCCTGTGCCATGCGATGGACTGGTATCCCATCCAGGTTGTTACCCAGCACCGTGCCCTGCGATGGACTGGCATCCCGTCCAGGTTGTACCCAGCACCCTGCACTGCGATGGACTGGCATCCCGTCCAGGGTGTCCCTCAGCCCTGTGCCCTGCGATGGACTGGCATCCTGTCCAGGCTGTACCCCAGACCTCTGCCCTGCGATGGACTGGCATCCCATCCAGGGTGTCCCCCAGCCCTGTACCCTGTGATGGACTGGCATCCCATCCAGGGTGTCCCCCAGCCCTGTGCCATGCGATGGACTGGCATCCCATCCAGGGTGTCCCCCAGCCCTGTGCCCTGCGATGGACTGGCATCCAATCCAGGCTGTACCCTAGCCCTGTGCCCTGTGATGGACTGGCATCCCATCCAGGTTGTTACCCAGCACCGTGCCCTGCGATGGACTGGCATCCCGTCCAGGTTGTACCCCAGCACCCTGCCCTGCGATGGACTGGCATCCCGTCCAGGGTGTCCCTCAGCCCTGTGCCCTGCGATGGACTGGCATCCCGTCCAGGGTGTCCCCCAGCCCCGTGCCCTGTGATGGACTGGCATCGCATCCAGGCTGTACCCTGTGCCCTGTGATGCACTGGCATCCCGTCCAGGGTGTCCATCAGCCCTGTGCCCGATGATGGGCTGGCATCCCGGCCAGGCTGTACCACTAGCCCTCTGCCCTGTGATGGAGTGGCATCCCATCCAGGGTGTCCCCCTGCCCTGTGCCCTGTGATGGACTGGCATCCCGTACAGGCTGTACCCCAACCCTGTGCCCTGCGTTGGACTGGCATCCCATCCAGACTGTTCCCAGTGCCCTGTGATGGACTGGCATCCCGTCCAGGCTGTACCCCAGCCCTGTGCCCTGTGATGGACTGGCATCCCATGCAGGTTGTCCCACAGCCCTGTGCCCTGCGATGGACTGGTATCCCATCTAGGTTGTTACCCAGCACCGTGCCCTGCGATGGACTGGCATCCCGTCTAGGTTGAACCCCAGCACCCTGCCCTGCGATGGACTGGCATCTCGTCCAGGGTGTCCCTCAGCCCTGTGCCCTGCGATGGACTGGCATCCCTTCCAGGCTGTACCCTGTGCCCTGTGATGGACTGGCATCCCGTCCATGGTGTCCCCCAACCCCGCGCCCTGTGATGGACTGGCATCCTGTCCAGGCTGTACCTCAGACCTGTGCCCTGCGATGGACTGGCATCCCATCCAGGCTGTTCCCAGTGCCCTGTGATGGACTGGCATCCCGTCCAGGCTGTACCCCAGCCCTGTGCCCTGTGATAGACTGGCATCCCGTGCAGGGTGTCCCACAGCCCTGTGCCCTGCGATGGACTGGCATCCCGTCCAGGGTGTCCCCCAGCCGCGTGCCCTGTGATGGACTGGCATCCCATCCAGGCTGTACCCTGTGCCCTGTGATGCACTGGCATCCCGTCCAGGGTGTCCCACAGCCCTGTGCCCTGCGATGGACTGGCATCCCGTCCAGGGTGTACCCCAGCCCTGTGCCCTGTGATAGACTGGCATCCCATCCAGGGTGTCCCCCAGCCCTGTGCCCTGTGATGGACTGGCATCCCATCCAGGGTGTCCCCCAGCCATGTGCCCTGCGAAGGACTGGCATCCCATCCAGGGTGTACCCCAGCCCCGTGCCCTGTGATGGACTGGCATCCCATCTAGGGTGTACCCCAGCCCCGTGCCCTGTGATGGACTGGCAACCCGTCCGGGGAGTCCCCCAGCCCTGTGCCCTGCGATTGACAGGCATCCCGTCCAGGCTGTACCTCAGCCCTGTGCCCTGCGATGGACTGGCATCCCATCCAGGCTGTACCCCAGTCCTGTGCCCTATGATGGACTGGCATCCCGTGCAGGGTGTCCAACAGCCCTGTGCCTTGCGATGGATTGGCATTCCGTCCAGGATGTATCCCTGCCCTGTGCCCTGTGATGGACTGGCATCCCGTACAGGCTGTACCCCAACCCTGTGCCCTGCATTGGACTGGTATCCCGTCCAGGCTGTACCCCAGCCCTGTGCCCTGCGATGTACTGGCATCCCGTCCAGGGTGTCCCCCAGCCCCGTGCCCTGTGATGGACTGGCATCCCATCCAGGCTGTACCCTGTGCCCTGTGATGCACTGGCATCCCGTCCAGGGTGTCCATCAGCCCTGTGCCCTATGATGGGCTGGCATCCCGGCCAGGGTGTCCCTCAGCCCTGTGCCCTGCGATGGACTGGCATCCCATCCAGGGTGTCCCCTAGCCCTGTGCCCTGTGATGGAGTGGCATCCCATCCAGGGTGCCCCCCAGCCCTGTGCCCTGTGATGTACTGGCATCCTGTCCAGGGTGTCCCCCTGCCCTCTGCCCTGCGATGGACAGGCATCCCGTACAGGCTGTACCCCAGCCCTGTGCCCTGCGTTGGACTGGCATCCCATCCAGGCTGTTCCCAGTGCCCTGTGATGGACTGGCATCCCGTCCAGGCGGTACCCCAGCTCTGTGCCCTGTGATGGACTGGCATCCCATGCAGGGTGTCCCACAGCCCTGTGCCCTGCAATGGACAGGTATCCCATCCAGGTTGTTACCCAGCACCGTGCCCTTCGATGGACTGGCATCCCGTCCAGGTTGTACCCCAGCACCCTGCCCTGCGATGGACTGGCATCCCGTCCTGGGTGTCCCTCAGCCCTGTGCCCTGCGATGGACTGGCATCCCTTCCAGGCTGTACCCTGTGCCCTGTGATGGACTGGCATCCCGTCCAGGGTGTCCCTCAGCCCTGTGCCCTGCGATGGACTGGCATCCCGTCCAGGGTGTCCCCCAGCCCCGTGCCCTGTGATGGACTGGCATCGCATCCAGGCTGTACCCTGTGCCCTGTGATGCACTGGCATCCCGTCCAGGGTGTCCATCAGCCCTGTGCCCGATGATGGGCTGGCATCCCGGCCAGGCTGTACCCCTAGCCCTGTGCCCTGTGATGGAGTGGCATCTCATCCAGGGTGTCCCCCTGCCCTGTGCCCTGTGATGGACTGGCATCCCGTCCAGGCTGTACCCCAGCCCTGTGCCCTGTGATGGACTGGCATCCCATGCAGGTTGTCCCACAGCCCTGTGCCTGCGATGGACTGGTATCCCATCTAGGTTGTTACCCAGCACCGTGCCCTGCGATGGACTGGCATCCCGTCTAGGTTGTACCCCAGCACCCTGCCCTGCGATGGACTGGCATCCCGTCCAGGGTGTCCCTCAGCCCTGTGCCCTGCGATGGACTGGTATCCCTTCCAGGCTGTACCCTGTGCCCTGTGATGGACTGGCATCCCGTCCATGGTGTCCCCCAACCCCGCGCCCTGTGATGGACTGGCATCCTGTCCAGGCTGTACCCCAGACCTGTGCCCTGCGATGGACTGGCATCCCATCCAGGCTGTTCCCAGTGCCCTGTGATGGACTGGCATCCCGTCCAGGCTGTAACCCAGCCCTGTGCCCTGTGATAGACTGGCATCCCGTCCAGGGTGTCCCCCAGCCCCGTGCCCTGTGATGGACTGGCATCGCATCCAGGCTGTACCCTGTGCCCTGTGATGCACTGGCATCCCGTCCAGGGTGTCCATCAGCCCTGTGCCCGATGATGGGCTGGCATCCCGGCCAGGCTGTACCCCTAGCCCTGTGCCCTGTGATGGACTGGCATCCCGTCCAGGCTGTACCCCAGCCCTGTGCCCTGTGATGGACTGGCATCCCATGCAGGTTGTCCCACAGCCCTGTGCCTGCGATGGACTGGCATCCCATCCAGGTTGTACCCCAGCCCTGTGCACTGAGATGGACTGGCATCCCGTGCAGGTTGTACCCCAGCACCCTGCCCTGCGATGGACTGGCATCCCGTCCAGGGTGTCCCTCAGCCCTGTGCCCTGCGATGGACTGGCATCCCGTCCAGGGTGTCACCCAGCCCTGCGATGGACTGGCATCCCATCCAGGCTGTTCCCAGTGCCCTGCGATGGACTGGCATCCCGTCCAGGCTGTAACCCAGCCCTGTGCCCTGTGATAGACTGGCATCCCGTCCAGGGTGTCCCCCAGCCCCGTGCCCTGTGATGGACTGGCATCCTGTCCAGGCTGTACCCCAGAACTGTGCCCTGCGATGGACTGGCATCCCATCCAGGTTGTTCCCAGTGCCCTGTGATGGACTGGCATCCCGTCCAGGCTGTACCCCAGCCGTGTGCCCTGTGATAGACTGGCATCCCGTGCAGGGTGTCCCACAGCCCTGTGCCCTGCGATGGACTGGCATCCCATCCAGGTTGTACCCCAGCCCTGTGCACTGAGATGGACTGGCATCCCGTGCAGGTTGTACCCCAGCACCCTGCCCTGCGATGGACTGGCATCCCGTCCAGGGTGTCCCTCAGCCCTGTGCCCTGCGATGGACTGGCATCCCGTCCAGGGTGTCACCCAGCCCTGTGATGGACTGGCATCCCGTCCAGGGTGTCCCCCAGCCACGCGCCCTGTGATGGACTGGCATCCTGTCCAGGCTGTACCCCAGACCTGTGACCTGCGATGGACTGGCATCCCATCCAGGCTGTTCCCAGTGCCCTGTGATGGACTGGCATCCCGTCCAGGCTGTAACCCAGCCCTGTGCCCTGTGATAGACTGGCATCCCGTCCAGGGTGTCCCCCAGCCCCGTGCCCTGTGATGGACTGGCATCGCATCCAGGCTGTACCCTGTGCCCTGTGATGCACTGGCATCCCGTCCAGGGTGTCCATCAGCCCTGTGCCCGATGATGGGCTGGCATCCCGGCCAGGCTGTACCCCTAGCCCTGTGCCCTGTGATGGAGTGGCATCTCATCCAGGGTGTCCCCCTGCCCTGTGCCCTGTGATGGACTGGCATCCCGTCCAGGCTGTACCCCAGCCCTGTGCCCTGTGATGGACTGGCATCCCATGCAGGTTGTCCCACAGCCCTGTGCCTGCGATGGACTGGTATCCCATCTAGGTTGTTACCCAGCACCGTGCCCTGCGATGGACTGGCATCCCGTCTAGGTTGTACCCCAGCACCCTGCCCTGCGATGGACTGGCATCCCGCCCAGGGTGTCCCTCAGCCCTGTGCCCTGCGATGGACTGGCATCCCTTCCAGGCTGTACCCTGTGCCCTGTGATGGACTGGCATCCCGTCCATGGTGTCCCCCAACCCCGCGCCCTGTGATGGACTGGCATCCTGTCCAGGCTGTACCCCAGACCTGTGCCCTGCGATGGACTGGCATCCCATCCAGGCTGTTCCCAGTGCCCTGTGATGGACTGGCATCCCGTCCAGGCTGTAACCCAGCCCTGTGCCCTGTGATAGACTGGCATCCCGTCCAGGGTGTCCCCCAGCCCCGTGCCCTGTGATGGACTGGCATCGCATCCAGGCTGTACCCTGTGCCCTGTGATGCACTGGCATCCCGTCCAGGGTGTCCATCAGCCCTGTGCCCGATGATGGGCTGGCATCCCGGCCAGGCTGTACCCCTAGCCCTGTGCCCTGTGATGGAGTGGCATCTCATCCAGGGTGTCCCCCTGCCCTGTGCCCTGTGATGGACTGGCATCCCGTCCAGGCTGTACCCCAGCCCTGTGCCCTGTGATGGACTGGCATCCCATGCAGGTTGTCCCACAGCCCTGTGCCTGCGATGGACTGGTATCCCATCTAGGTTGTTACCCAGCACCGTGCCCTGCGATGGACTGGCATCCCGTCTAGGTTGTACCCCAGCACCCTGCCCTGCGATGGACTGGCATCCCGTCCAGGGTGTCCCTCAGCCCTGTGCCCTGCGATGGACTGGCATCCCTTCCAGGCTGTACCCTGTGCCCTGTGATGGACTGGCATCCCGTCCATGGTGTCCCCCAACCCCGCGCCCTGTGATGGACTGGCATCCTGTCCAGGCTGTACCCCAGACCTGTGCCCTGCGATGGACTGGCATCCCATCCAGGCTGTTCCCAGTGCCCTGTGATGGACTGGCATCCCGTCCAGGCTGTACCCCAGCCCTGTGCCCTGTGATAGACTGGCATCCCGTGCAGGGTGTCCCACAGCCCTGTGCCCTGCGATGGACTGGCATCCCGTCCATGGTGTCCCCCAGCCCCGTGCCCTGTGATGGACTGGCATCCCATTCAGGCTGTACCCTGTGCCCTGTGATGCACTGGCATCCCGTCCAGGGTGTCCCACAGCCCTGTGCCCTGCGATGGACTGGCATCCCGTCCAGGGTGCACCCCAGCCCTATGCCCTGTGATGGACTGGCAACCCGTCCGGGGAGTCCCCCAGCCCTGTCCCCTGCGATGGACTGGCATCCCATCCAGGCTGTACCCCAGCCCTGTGCCCTATGATGGACTGGCCTCCCGTCCAGGGTGTCCCACAGCCCTGTGCCTTGCGATGTATTGGCATCCCGTCCAGGATGTATCCCAGCCCTCTGCCCTGCGATGGACTGGCATCCCATCCAGGGTGTCCCCCAGCCCCGTGCCCTGTGATGGACTGGCATTCCATCCAGGCTGTACCCTGTGCCCTGTGATGCACTGGCATCCCGTCCAGGGTGTCCCCCAGCCCCGTGCCCTGTGATGCACTGGAAACCCGTCCAGGGAGTCTCCCAGCCCTGTGCCCTGCGATGGACTGGCATCCCATCCAGGCTGTTCCCAGTGCCCTGTGATGGACTGGAATCCCGTCCAGGCTGTACCCCAGCCCTGTGCCCTGTGATAGACTGGCATCCCGTCCAGGGTGTCCCCCAGCCCCGTGCCCTGTGATGGACTGGCATCGCATCCAGGCTGTACCCTGTGCCCTGTGATGCACTGGCATCCCGTCCAGGGTGTCCATCAGCCCTGTGCCCGATGATGGGCTGGCATCCCGGCCAGGCTGTACCCCTAGCCCTGTGCCCTGTGATGGAGTGGCATCCCATCCAGGGTGTCCCCCTGCCCTGTGCCCTGTGATGGACTGGCATCCCGTCCAGGCTGTACCCCAGCCCTGTGCCCTGTGATGGACTGGCATCCCATGCAGGCTGTTCCCAGTGCCCTGTGATGGACTGGCATCCCATCCAGGCTGTACCCCAGCCCTGTGCCCTGTGATGGACTGGCATCCCATGCAGGTTGTCCCAAAGCCCGGTGCCATGCGATGGACTGGCATCCCATCCAGGGTGTCCCCCAGCCCTGTGCCCTGCGATGGACTGGCATCCCATCCAGGCTGTACCCCAGCCCTGTGCCCAGTGATGGACTGGCATCCCATCCAGGTTGTTACCCAGCACCGTGCCCTGCGATGGACTGGCATCCCGTCCAGGTTGTACCCCAGCACCCTGCCCTGCGATGGACTGGCATCCCGTCCAGGGTGTCCCTCAGCCCTGTGCCCTGCGATGGACTGGCATCCCTTCCAGGCTGTACCCTGTGCCCTCTGATGGACTTGCATCCCGTCCAGGGTGTCCCCCAACCCCGCGCCCTGTGATGGACTGGCATCCTGTCCAGGCTGTACCCCAGACCTGTGCCCTGCGATGGACTGGCATCCCATCCAGGCTGTTCCCAGTGCCCTGTGATGGACTGGCATCCCGTCCAGGCTGTACCCCAGCCCTGTGCCCTGTGATAGACTGGCATCCCATGCAGGGTGTCCCACAGCCCTGTGCCCTGCGATGGACTGGCATCCCATCCAGGTTGTACCCCAGCCCTGTGCCCTATGATGGACTGGCATCCCGTGCAGGGTGTCCCACAGCCCTGTGCCCTGCGATGGACTGGCATCCCATCAAGGCTGTACCCCAGCCCAGTGCCCTGCGATGGACTGGCATCCCGTCCAGGGTGTCCCTCAGCCCTGTGCCCTGCAATGGACTGGCATCCCTTCCAGGCTGTACCCTGTGCCCTGTGATGGACTGGCATCCCGTCCAGGGTGTCCCCCAGCCCCGCGCCCTGTGATGGACTGTCATCCTATCCAGGCTGTACCCCAGCCCTGTGCCCTGCGATGGACTGGTATCCCATCCAGGCTGTTCCCAGTTCCCTGTGATGGACTGGCATCGCGTCCAGGCTGTACCTCAGCCCCATGCCCTGTAATGGACTGGCATCCCATCCAGGCTGAACCCTCTGCCCTGTGATGGACGGGCATCCCATCTAAGCTGTACCCCAGCCCAGTGCCCTGTCATGGACATGCATCCCGTCCAGGGTGTCCCCCAGCCCTGTGCGCTGTGATGGACTGGCATCCCATCCAGGGTGTACCCCAGCCCCGTTCCCTGTGATGGACTGGCAACCCGTCCAGGGAGTCCCCCAGCCCTGTGCCCTGCGATGGACAGGCATCCCGTCCAGGCTGTACCTCAGCCCTGTGCCCTGCGATGGACTGGCATCCTGTCCAGGCTGTACCCCAGACCTCTGCCCTGCGATGGACTGGCATCCCATCCAGGGTGTCCCCCCAGCCCTGTGCCCTGTGATGGACTGGCATCCCATCCAGGGTGTCCCCCAGCCATGTGCCCTGCGAAGGACTGGCATCCCATCCAGGGTGTACCCCAGCCCCGTGCCCTGTGATGGACTGGCATCCCATCTAGGGTGTACCCCAGCCCCGTGCCCTGTGATGGACTGGCAACCCGTCCGGGGAGTCCCCCAGCCCTGTGCCCTGCGATTGACAGGCATCCCGTCCAGGCTGTACCTCAGCCCTGTGCCCTGCGATGGACTGGCATCCCATCCAGGCTGTACCCCAGTCCTGTGCCCTATGATGGACTGGCATCCCGTGCAGGGTGTCCAACAGCCCTGTGCCTTGCGATGGATTGGCATTCCGTCCAGGATGTATCCCTGCCCTGTGCCCTGTGATGGACTGGCATCCCGTACAGGCTGTACCCCAACCCTGTGCCCTGCATTGGACTGGTATCCCGTCCAGGCTGTACCCCAGCCCTGTGCCCTGCGATGTACTGGCATCCCGTCCAGGGTGTCCCCCAGCCCCGTGCCCTGTGATGGACTGGCATCCCATCCAGGCTGTACCCTGTGCCCTGTGATGCACTGGCATCCCGTCCAGGGTGTCCATCAGCCCTGTGCCCTATGATGGGCTGGCATCCCGGCCAGGGTGTCCCTCAGCCCTGTGCCCTGCGATGGACTGGCATCCCATCCAGGGTGTCCCCTAGCCCTGTGCCCTGTGATGGAGTGGCATCCCATCCAGGGTGCCCCCCAGCCCTGTGCCCTGTGATGTACTGGCATCCTGTCCAGGGTGTCCCCCTGCCCTCTGCCCTGCGATGGACAGGCATCCCGTACAGGCTGTACCCCAGCCCTGTGCCCTGCGTTGGACTGGCATCCCATCCAGGCTGTTCCCAGTGCCCTGTGATGGACTGGCATCCCGTCCAGGCGGTACCCCAGCTCTGTGCCCTGTGATGGACTGGCATCCCATGCAGGGTGTCCCACAGCCCTGTGCCCTGCAATGGACAGGTATCCCATCCAGGTTGTTACCCAGCACCGTGCCCTTCGATGGACTGGCATCCCGTCCAGGTTGTACCCCAGCACCCTGCCCTGCGATGGACTGGCATCCCGTCCTGGGTGTCCCTCAGCCCTGTGCCCTGCGATGGACTGGCATCCCTTCCAGGCTGTACCCTGTGCCCTGTGATGGACTGGCATCCCGTCCAGGGTGTCCCTCAGCCCTGTGCCCTGCGATGGACTGGCATCCCGTCCAGGGTGTCCCCCAGCCCCGTGCCCTGTGATGGACTGGCATCGCATCCAGGCTGTACCCTGTGCCCTGTGATGCACTGGCATCCCGTCCAGGGTGTCCATCAGCCCTGTGCCCGATGATGGGCTGGCATCCCGGCCAGGCTGTACCCCTAGCCCTGTGCCCTGTGATGGAGTGGCATCTCATCCAGGGTGTCCCCCTGCCCTGTGCCCTGTGATGGACTGGCATCCCGTCCAGGCTGTACCCCAGCCCTGTGCCCTGTGATGGACTGGCATCCCATGCAGGTTGTCCCACAGCCCTGTGCCTGCGATGGACTGGTATCCCATCTAGGTTGTTACCCAGCACCGTGCCCTGCGATGGACTGGCATCCCGTCTAGGTTGTACCCCAGCACCCTGCCCTGCGATGGACTGGCATCCCGTCCAGGGTGTCCCTCAGCCCTGTGCCCTGCGATGGACTGGTATCCCTTCCAGGCTGTACCCTGTGCCCTGTGATAGACTGGCATCCCGTCCATGGTGTCCCCCAACCCCGCGCCCTGTGATGGACTGGCATCCTGTCCAGGCTGTACCCCAGACCTGTGCCCTGCGATGGACTGGCATCCCATCCAGGCTGTTCCCAGTGCCCTGTGATGGACTGGCATCCCGTCCAGGCTGTAACCCAGCCCTGTGCCCTGTGATAGACTGGCATCCCGTCCAGGGTGTCCCCCAGCCCCGTGCCCTGTGATGGACTGGCATCGCATCCAGGCTGTACCCTGTGCCCTGTGATGCACTGGCATCCCGTCCAGGGTGTCCATCAGCCCTGTGCCCGATGATGGGCTGGCATCCCGGCCAGGCTGTACCCCTAGCCCTGTGCCCTGTGATGGACTGGCATCCCGTCCAGGCTGTACCCCAGCCCTGTGCCCTGTGATGGACTGGCATCCCATGCAGGTTGTCCCACAGCCCTGTGCCTGCGATGGACTGGCATCCCATCCAGGTTGTACCCCAGCCCTGTGCACTGAGATGGACTGGCATCCCGTGCAGGTTGTACCCCAGCACCCTGCCCTGCGATGGACTGGCATCCCGTCCAGGGTGTCCCTCAGCCCTGTGCCCTGCGATGGACTGGCATCCCGTCCAGGGTGTCACCCAGCCCTGTGATGGACTGGCATCCTGTCCAGGCTGTACTCCAGACCTGTGCCCTGCGATGGACTGGCATCCCATCCAGGCTGTTCCCAGTGCCCTGCGATGGACTGGCATCCCGTCCAGGCTGTAACCCAGCCCTGTGCCCTGTGATAGACTGGCATCCCGTCCAGGGTGTCCCCCAGCCCCGTGCCCTGTGATGGACTGGCATCCTGTCCAGGCTGTACCCCAGAACTGTGCCCTGCGATGGACTGGCATCCCATCCAGGTTGTTCCCAGTGCCCTGTGATGGACTGGCATCCCGTCCAGGCTGTACCCCAGCCGTGTGCCCTGTGATAGACTGGCATCCCGTGCAGGGTGTCCCACAGCCCTGTGCCCTGCGATGGACTGGCATCCCATCCAGGTTGTACCCCAGCCCTGTGCACTGAGATGGACTGGCATCCCGTGCAGGTTGTACCCCAGCACCCTGCCCTGCGATGGACTGGCATCCCGTCCAGGGTGTCCCTCAGCCCTGTGCCCTGCGATGGACTGGCATCCCGTCCAGGGTGTCACCCAGCCCTGTGATGGACTGGCATCCCGTCCAGGGTGTCCCCCAGCCACGCGCCCTGTGATGGACTGGCATCCTGTCCAGGCTGTACCCCAGACCTGTGACCTGCGATGGACTGGCATCCCATCCAGGCTGTTCCCAGTGCCCTGTGATGGACTGGCATCCCGTCCAGGCTGTAACCCAGCCCTGTGCCCTGTGATAGACTGGCATCCCGTCCAGGGTGTCCCCCAGCCCCGTGCCCTGTGATGGACTGGCATCGCATCCAGGCTGTACCCTGTGCCCTGTGATGCACTGGCATCCCGTCCAGGGTGTCCATCAGCCCTGTGCCCGATGATGGGCTGGCATCCCGGCCAGGCTGTACCCCTAGCCCTGTGCCCTGTGATGGAGTGGCATCTCATCCAGGGTGTCCCCCTGCCCTGTGCCCTGTGATGGACTGGCATCCCGTCCAGGCTGTACCCCAGCCCTGTGCCCTGTGATGGACTGGCATCCCATGCAGGTTGTCCCACAGCCCTGTGCCTGCGATGGACTGGTATCCCATCTAGGTTGTTACCCAGCACCGTGCCCTGCGATGGACTGGCATCCCGTCTAGGTTGTACCCCAGCACCCTGCCCTGCGATGGACTGGCATCCCGCCCAGGGTGTCCCTCAGCCCTGTGCCCTGCGATGGACTGGCATCCCTTCCAGGCTGTACCCTGTGCCCTGTGATGGACTGGCATCCCGTCCATGGTGTCCCCCAACCCCGCGCCCTGTGATGGACTGGCATCCTGTCCAGGCTGTACCCCAGACCTGTGCCCTGCGATGGACTGGCATCCCATCCAGGCTGTTCCCAGTGCCCTGTGATGGACTGGCATCCCGTCCAGGCTGTAACCCAGCCCTGTGCCCTGTGATAGACTGGCATCCCGTCCAGGGTGTCCCCCAGCCCCGTGCCCTGTGATGGACTGGCATCGCATCCAGGCTGTACCCTGTGCCCTGTGATGCACTGGCATCCCGTCCAGGGTGTCCATCAGCCCTGTGCCCGATGATGGGCTGGCATCCCGGCCAGGCTGTACCCCTAGCCCTGTGCCCTGTGATGGAGTGGCATCTCATCCAGGGTGTCCCCCTGCCCTGTGCCCTGTGATGGACTGGCATCCCGTCCAGGCTGTACCCCAGCCCTGTGCCCTGTGATGGACTGGCATCCCATGCAGGTTGTCCCACAGCCCTGTGCCTGCGATGGACTGGTATCCCATCTAGGTTGTTACCCAGCACCGTGCCCTGCGATGGACTGGCATCCCGTCTAGGTTGTACCCCAGCACCCTGCCCTGCGATGGACTGGCATCCCGTCCAGGGTGTCCCTCAGCCCTGTGCCCTGCGATGGACTGGCATCCCTTCCAGGCTGTACCCTGTGCCCTGTGATGGACTGGCATCCCGTCCATGGTGTCCCCCAACCCCGCGCCCTGTGATGGACTGGCATCCTGTCCAGGCTGTACCCCAGACCTGTGCCCTGCGATGGACTGGCATCCCATCCAGGCTGTTCCCAGTGCCCTGTGATGGACTGGCATCCCGTCCAGGCTGTACCCCAGCCCTGTGCCCTGTGATAGACTGGCATCCCGTGCAGGGTGTCCCACAGCCCTGTGCCCTGCGATGGACTGGCATCCCGTCCATGGTGTCCCCCAGCCCCGTGCCCTGTGATGGACTGGCATCCCATTCAGGCTGTACCCTGTGCCCTGTGATGCACTGGCATCCCGTCCAGGGTGTCCCACAGCCCTGTGCCCTGCGATGGACTGGCATCCCGTCCAGGGTGCACCCCAGCCCTATGCCCTGTGATGGACTGGCAACCCGTCCGGGGAGTCCCCCAGCCCTGTCCCCTGCGATGGACTGGCATCCCATCCAGGCTGTACCCCAGCCCTGTGCCCTATGATGGACTGGCCTCCCGTCCAGGGTGTCCCACAGCCCTGTGCCTTGCGATGTATTGGCATCCCGTCCAGGATGTATCCCAGCCCTCTGCCCTGCGATGGACTGGCATCCCATCCAGGGTGTCCCCCAGCCCCGTGCCCTGTGATGGACTGGCATTCCATCCAGGCTGTACCCTGTGCCCTGTGATGCACTGGCATCCCGTCCAGGGTGTCCCCCAGCCCCGTGCCCTGTGATGCACTGGAAACCCGTCCAGGGAGTCTCCCAGCCCTGTGCCCTGCGATGGACTGGCATCCCATCCAGGCTGTTCCCAGTGCCCTGTGATGGACTGGAATCCCGTCCAGGCTGTACCCCAGCCCTGTGCCCTGTGATAGACTGGCATCCCGTCCAGGGTGTCCCCCAGCCCCGTGCCCTGTGATGGACTGGCATCGCATCCAGGCTGTACCCTGTGCCCTGTGATGCACTGGCATCCCGTCCAGGGTGTCCATCAGCCCTGTGCCCGATGATGGGCTGGCATCCCGGCCAGGCTGTACCCCTAGCCCTGTGCCCTGTGATGGAGTGGCATCCCATCCAGGGTGTCCCCCTGCCCTGTGCCCTGTGATGGACTGGCATCCCGTCCAGGCTGTACCCCAGCCCTGTGCCCTGTGATGGACTGGCATCCCATGCAGGCTGTTCCCAGTGCCCTGTGATGGACTGGCATCCCATCCAGGCTGTACCCCAGCCCTGTGCCCTGTGATGGACTGGCATCCCATGCAGGTTGTCCCAAAGCCCTGTGCCATGCGATGGACTGGCATCCCATCCAGGGTGTCCCCCAGCCCTGTGCCCTGCGATGGACTGGCATCCCATCCAGGCTGTACCCCAGCCCTGTGCCCAGTGATGGACTGGCATCCCATCCAGGTTGTTACCCAGCACCGTGCCCTGCGATGGACTGGCATCCCGTCCAGGTTGTACCCCAGCACCCTGCCCTGCGATGGACTGGCATCCCGTCCAGGGTGTCCCTCAGCCCTGTGCCCTGCGATGGACTGGCATCCCTTCCAGGCTGTACCCTGTGCCCTCTGATGGACTTGCATCCCGTCCAGGGTGTCCCCCAACCCCGCGCCCTGTGATGGACTGGCATCCTGTCCAGGCTGTACCCCAGACCTGTGCCCTGCGATGGACTGGCATCCCATCCAGGCTGTTCCCAGTGCCCTGTGATGGACTGGCATCCCGTCCAGGCTGTACCCCAGCCCTGTGCCCTGTGATAGACTGGCATCCCATGCAGGGTGTCCCACAGCCCTGTGCCCTGCGATGGACTGGCATCCCATCCAGGTTGTACCCCAGCCCTGTGCCCTGTGATGGACTGGCATCCCGTGCAGGGTGTCCCACAGCCCTGTGCCCTGCGATGGACTGGCATCCCATCAAGGCTGTACCCCAGCCCAGTGCCCTGCGATGGACTGGCATCCCGTCCAGGGTGTCCCTCAGCCCTGTGCCCTGCAATGGACTGGCATCCCTTCCAGGCTGTACCCTGTGCCCTGTGATGGACTGGCATCCCGTCCAGGGTGTCCCCCAGCCCCGCGCCCTGTGATGGACTGTCATCCTATCCAGGCTGTACCCCAGCCCTGTGCCCTGCGATGGACTGGTATCCCATCCAGGCTGTTCCCAGTTCCCTGTGATGGACTGGCATCGCGTCCAGGCTGTACCTCAGCCCCATGCCCTGTAATGGACTGGCATCCCATCCAGGCTGAACCCTCTGCCCTGTGATGGACGGGCATCCCATCTAAGCTGTACCCCAGCCCAGTGCCCTGTCATGGACATGCATCCCGTCCAGGGTGTCCCCCAGCCCTGTGCGCTGTGATGGACTGGCATCCCATCCAGGGTGTACCCCAGCCCCGTTCCCTGTGATGGACTGGCAACCCGTCCAGGGAGTCCCCCAGCCCTGTGCCCTGCGATGGACAGGCATCCCGTCCAGGCTGTACCTCAGCCCTGTGCCCTGCGATGGACTGGCATCCTGTCCAGGCTGTACCCCAGACCTCTGCCCTGCGATGGACTGGCATCCCATCCAGGGTGTCCCCCAGCCCTGTACCCTGTGATGGACTGGCATCCCATCCAGGGTGTCCCCCAGCCCTGTGCCATGCGATGGACTGGCATCCCATCCAGGGTGTCCCCCAGCCCTGTGCCCTGCGATGGACTGGCATCCAATCCAGGCTGTACCCCAGCCCTGTGCCCTATGATGGACTGGCATCCCATCCAGGTTGTTACCCAGCACCGTGCCCTGCGATGGACTGGCATCCCGTCCAGGTTGTACCCCAGCATCCTGCCCTGCGATGGACTGGCATCCCGTCCAGGGTGTCCCTCAGCCCTGTGCCCTGCGATGGACTGGCATCCCGTCCAGGGTGTCCCCCAGCCCCGTGCCCTGTGATGGACTGGCATCGCATCCAGGCTGTACCCTGTGCCCTGTGATGCACTGGCATCCCGTCCAGGGTGTCGATCAGCCCTGTGCCCGATGATGGGCTGGCATGCCGGCCAGGCTGTACCACTAGCCCTCTGCCCTGTGATGGAGTGGCATCCCATCCAGGGTGTCCCCCTGCCCTCTGCCCTGTGATGGACTGGCATCCCGTACAGGCTGTACCCCAGCCCTGTGCCCTGCGTTGGACTGGCATCCCATCCAGGCTGTTCCCAGTGCCCTGTGATGGACTGGCATCCCGTCCAGGCTGTACCCCAGCTCTGTGCCCTGTGATGGACTGGCATCCCATGCAGGGTGTCCCACAGCCCTGTGCCCTGCAATGGACAGGTATCCCATCCAGGTTGTTACCCAGCACCGTGCCCTTCGATGGACTGGCATCCCGTCCAGGTTGTACCCCAGCACCCTGCCCTGCGATGGACTGGCATCCCGTCCTGGGTGTCCCTCAGCCCTGTGCCCTGCGATGGACTGGCATCCCTTCCAGGCTGTACCCTGTGCCCTGTGATGGACTGGCATCCCGTCCAGGGTGTCCCCCAGCCCCGCGCCCTGTGATAGACTGGCATCCTGTCCAGGCTGTACCCCAGCCCTGTGCCCTGCGATGGACTGGCATCCCGTCCAGGGTGTCCCCCAGCCCCGTGCCCTGTGATGGACTGGCATCCCATCCAGGCTGTACCCTGTGCCCTGTGATGCACTGGCATCCCGTCCAGGGTGTCCATCAGCCCTGTGCCCTATGATGGGCTGGCATCCCAGCCAGGGTGTCCCTCAGCCCTTTGCCCTGCGATGGACTGGCATCCCATCCAGGGTGTCCCCTAGCCCTGTGCCCTGTGATGGAGTGGCATCCCATCCAGGGTACCCCCAAGCCCTGTGCCCTGTGATGGACTGGCATCCTGTCCAGGGTGTCCCCCTGCCCTCTGCCCTGCGATGGACAGGCATCCCGTACAGGCTGTACCCCAGCCCTGTGCCCTGCGTTGGACTGGCATCCCATCCAGGCTGTTCCCCAGCCCTGTGCCCTGTGATGGACTGGCATCCCATGCAGGGTGTCCCACAGCCCTGTGCCCTGCGATGGACTGGTATCCCATCCAGGTTGTTACCCAGCACCGTGCCCTGCGATGGACTGGCATCCCGTCCAGGTTGTACCCAGCACCCTGCACTGCGATGGACTGGCATCCCGTCCAGGGTGTCCCTCAGCCCTGTGCCCTGCGATGGACTGGCATCCTGTCCAGGCTGTACCCCAGACCTCTGCCCTGCGATGGACTGGCATCCCATCCAGGGTGTCCCCCAGCCCTGTACCCTGTGATGGACTGGCATCCCATCCAGGGTGTCCCCCAGCCCTGTGCCATGCGATGGACTGGCATCCCATCCAGGGTGTCCCCCAGCCCTGTGCCCTGCGATGGACTGGCATCCAATCCAGGCTGTACCCTAGCCCTGTGCCCTGTGATGGACTGGCATCCCATCCAGGTTGTTACCCAGCACCGTGCCCTGCGATGGACTGGCATCCCGTCCAGGTTGTACCCCATCACCCTGCCCTGCGATGGACTGGCATCCCGTCCAGGGTGTCCCTCAGCCCTGTGCCCTGCGATGGACTGGCATCCCGTCCAGGGTGTCCCCCAGCCCCGTGCCCTGTGATGGACTGGCATCGCATCCAGGCTGTACCCTGTGCCCTGTGATGCACTGGCATCCCGTCCAGGGTGTCCATCAGCCCTGTGCCCGATGATGGGCTGGCATCCCGGCCAGGCTGTACCACTAGCCCTCTGCCCTGTGATGGAGTGGCATCCCATCCAGGGTGTCCCCCTGCCCTGTGCCCTGTGATGGACTGGCATCCCGTACAGGCTGTACCCCAACCCTGTGCCCTGCGTTGGACTGGCATCCCATCCAGGCTGTTCCCAGTGCCCTGTGATGGACTGGCATCCCGTCCAGGCTGTACCCCAGCCCTGTGCCCTGTGATGGACTGGCATCCCATGCAGGTTGTCCCACAGCCCTGTGCCCTGCGATGGACTGGCATCCCATCCAGGTTGTTACCCAGCACCGTGCCCTGCGATGGACTGGCATCCCGTCTAGGTTGAACCCCAGCACCCTGCCCTGCGATGGACTGGCATCTCGTCCAGGGTGTCCCTCAGCCCTGTGCCCTGCGATGGACTGGCATCCCGTCCAGGGTGTCACCCAGCCCTGTGATGGACTGGCATCCCGTCCAGGGTGTCCCCCAGCCACGCGCCCTGTGATGGACTGGCATCCTGTCCAGGCTGTACCCCAGACCTGTGACCTGCGATGGACTGGCATCCCATCCAGGCTGTTCCCAGTGCCCTGTGATGGACTGGCATCCCGTCCAGGCTGTACCCCAGCCCTGTGCCCTGTGATAGACTGGCATCCCGTGCAGGGTGTCCCACAGCCCTGTGCCCTGCGATGGACTGGCATCCCGTCCAGGGTGTCCCCCAGCCGCGTGCCCTGTGATGGACTGGCATCCCATCCAGGCTGTACCCTGTGCCCTGTGATGCACTGGCATCCCGTCCAGGGTGTCCCACAGCCCTGTGCCCTGCGATGGACTGGCATCCCGTCCAGGGTGTACCCCAGCCCTGTGCCCTGTGATAGACTGGCATCCCATCCAGGGTGTCCCCCAGCCCTGTGCCCTGTGATGGACTGGCATCCCATCCAGGGTGTCCCCCAGCCATGTGCCCTGCGAAGGACTGGCATCCCATCCAGGGTGTACCCCAGCCCCGTGCCCTGTGATGGACTGGCATCCCATCTAGGGTGTACCCCAGCCCCGTGCCCTGTGATGGACTGGCAACCCGTCCGGGCAGTCCCCCAGCCCTGTGCCCTGCGATTGACAGGCATCCCGTCCAGGCTGTACCTCAGCCCTGTGCCCTGCGATGGACTGGCATCCCATCCAGGCTGTACCCCAGCCCTGTGCCCTATGATGGACTGGCATCCCGTGCAGGGTGTCCAACAGCCCTGTGCCTTGCGATGGATTGGCATTCCGTCCAGGATGTATCCCTGCCCTGTGCCCTGTGATGGACTGGCATCTCGTACAGGCTGTACCCCAACCCTGTGCCCTGCATTGGACTGGTATCCCGTCCAGGCTGTACCCCAGCCCTGTGCCCTGCGATGTACTGGCATCCCGTCCAGGGTGTCCCCCAGCCCCGTGCCCTGTGATGGACTGGCATCCCATCCAGGCTGTACCCTGTGCCCTGTGATGCACTGGCATCCCGTCCAGGGTGTCCATCAGCCCTGTGCCCTATGATGGGCTGGCATCCCGGCCAGGGTGTCCCTCAGCCCTGTGCCCTGCGATGGACTGGCATCCCATCCAGGGTGTCCCCTAGCCCTGTGCCCTGTGATGGAGTGGCATCCCATCCAGGGTGCCCCCCAGCCCTGTGCCCTGTGATGTACTGGCATCCTGTCCAGGGTGTCCCCCTGCCCTCTGCCCTGCGATGGACAGGCATCCCGTACAGGCTGTACCCCAGCCCTGTGCCCTGCGTTGGACTGGCATCCCATCCAGGCTGTTCCCAGTGCCCTGTGATGGACTGGCATCCCGTCCAGGCGGTACCCCAGCTCTGTGCCCTGTGATGGACTGGCATCCCATGCAGAGTGTCCCACAGCCCTGTGCCCTGCAATGGACAGGTATCCCATCCAGGTTGTTACCCAGCACCGTGCCCTGCAATGGACAGGTATCCCATCCAGGTTGTTACCCAGCACCGTGCCCTTCGATGGACTGGCATCCCGTCCAGGTTGTACCCCAGCACCCTGCCCTGCGATGGACTGGCATCCCGTCCTGGGTGTCCCTCAGCCCTGTGCCCTGCGATGGACTGGCATCCCTTCCAGGCTGTACCCTGTGCCCTGTGATGGACTGGCATCCCGTCCAGGGTGTCCCTCAGCCCTGTGCCCTGCGATGGACTGGCATCCCGTCCAGGGTGTCCCCCAGCCCCGTGCCCTGTGATGGACTGGCATCGCATCCAGGCTGTACCCTGTACCCTGTGATGCACTGGCATCCCGTCCAGGGTGTCCATCAGCCCTGTGCCCGATGATGGGCTGGCATCCCGGCCAGGCTGTACCCCTAGCCCTGTGCCCTGTGATGGAGTGGCATCTCATCCAGGGTGTCCCCCTGCCCTGTGCCCTGTGATGGACTGGCATCCCGTCCAGGCTGTACCCCAGCCCTGTGCCCTGTGATGGACTGGCATCCCATGCAGGTTGTCCCACAGCCCTGTGCCTGCGATGGACTGGTATCCCATCTAGGTTGTTACCCAGCACCGTGCCCTGCGATGGACTGGCATCCCGTCTAGGTTGTACCCCAGCACCCTGCCCTGCGATGGACTGGCATCCCGTCCAGGGTGTCCCTCAGCCCTGTGCCCTGCGATGGACTGGCATCCCTTCCAGGCTGTACCCTGTGCCCTGTGATGGACTGGCATCCCGTCCATGGTGTCCCCCAACCCCGCGCCCTGTGATGGACTGGCATCCTGTCCAGGCTGTACCCCAGACCTGTGCCCTGCGATGGACTGGCATCCCATCCAGGCTGTTCCCAGTGCCCTGTGATGGACTGGCATCCCGTCCAGGCTGTAACCCAGCCCTGTGCCCTGTGATAGACTGGCATCCCGTCCAGGGTGTCCCCCAGCCCCGTGCCCTGTGATGGACTGGCATCGCATCCAGGCTGTACCCTGTGCCCTGTGATGCACTGGCATCCCGTCCAGGGTGTCCATCAGCCCTGTGCCCGATGATGGGCTGGCATCCCGGCCAGGCTGTACCCCTAGCCCTGTGCCCTGTGATGGAGTGGCATCTCATCCAGGGTGTCCCCCTGCCCTGTGCCCTGTGATGGACTGGCATCCCGTCCAGGCTGTACCCCAGCCCTGTGCCCTGTGATGGACTGGCATCCCATGCAGGTTGTCCCACAGCCCTGTGCCTGCGATGGACTGGCATCCCATCCAGGTTGTACCCCAGCCCTGTGCACTGAGATGGACTGGCATCCCGTGCAGGTTGTACCCCAGCACCCTGCCCTGCGATGGACTGGCATCCCGTCCAGGGTGTCCCTCAGCCCTGTGCCCTGCGATGGACTGGCATCCCGTCCAGGGTGTCACCCAGCCCTGTGATGGACTGGCATCCTGTCCAGGCTGTACTCCAGACCTGTGCCCTGCGATGGACTGGCATCCCATCCAGGCTGTTCCCAGTGCCCTGCGATGGACTGGCATCCCGTCCAGGCTGTAACCCAGCCCTGTGCCCTGTGATAGACTGGCATCCCGTCCAGGGTGTCCCCCAGCCCCGTGCCCTGTGATGGACTGGCATCCTGTCCAGGCTGTACCCCAGAACTGTGCCCTGCGATGGACTGGCATCCCATCCAGGTTGTTCCCAGTGCCCTGTGATGGACTGGCATCCCGTCCAGGCTGTACCCCAGCCGTGTGCCCTGTGATAGACTGGCATCCCGTGCAGGGTGTCCCACAGCCCTGTGCCCTGCGATGGACTGGCATCCCATCCAGGTTGTACCCCAGCCCTGTGCACTGAGATGGACTGGCATCCCGTGCAGGTTGTACCCCAGCACCCTGCCCTGCGATGGACTGGCATCCCGTCCAGGGTGTCCCTCAGCCCTGTGCCCTGCGATGGACTGGCATCCCGTCCAGGGTGTCACCCAGCCCTGTGATGGACTGGCATCCCGTCCAGGGTGTCCCCCAGCCACGCGCCCTGTGATGGACTGGCATCCTGTCCAGGCTGTACCCCAGACCTGTGACCTGCGATGGACTGGCATCCCATCCAGGCTGTTCCCAGTGCCCTGTGATGGACTGGCATCCCGTCCAGGCTGTAACCCAGCCCTGTGCCCTGTGATAGACTGGCATCCCGTCCAGGGTGTCCCCCAGCCCCGTGCCCTGTGATGGACTGGCATCGCATCCAGGCTGTACCCTGTGCCCTGTGATGCACTGGCATCCCGTCCAGGGTGTCCATCAGCCCTGTGCCCGATGATGGGCTGGCATCCCGGCCAGGCTGTACCCCTAGCCCTGTGCCCTGTGATGGAGTGGCATCTCATCCAGGGTGTCCCCCTGCCCTGTGCCCTGTGATGGACTGGCATCCCGTCCAGGCTGTACCCCAGCCCTGTGCCCTGTGATGGACTGGCATCCCATGCAGGTTGTCCCACAGCCCTGTGCCTGCGATGGACTGGTATCCCATCTAGGTTGTTACCCAGCACCGTGCCCTGCGATGGACTGGCATCCCGTCTAGGTTGTACCCCAGCACCCTGCCCTGCGATGGACTGGCATCCCGCCCAGGGTGTCCCTCAGCCCTGTGCCCTGCGATGGACTGGCATCCCTTCCAGGCTGTACCCTGTGCCCTGTGATGGACTGGCATCCCGTCCATGGTGTCCCCCAACCCCGCGCCCTGTGATGGACTGGCATCCTGTCCAGGCTGTACCCCAGACCTGTGCCCTGCGATGGACTGGCATCCCATCCAGGCTGTTCCCAGTGCCCTGTGATGGACTGGCATCCCGTCCAGGCTGTAACCCAGCCCTGTGCCCTGTGATAGACTGGCATCCCGTCCAGGGTGTCCCCCAGCCCCGTGCCCTGTGATGGACTGGCATCGCATCCAGGCTGTACCCTGTGCCCTGTGATGCACTGGCATCCCGTCCAGGGTGTCCATCAGCCCTGTGCCCGATGATGGGCTGGCATCCCGGCCAGGCTGTACCCCTAGCCCTGTGCCCTGTGATGGAGTGGCATCTCATCCAGGGTGTCCCCCTGCCCTGTGCCCTGTGATGGACTGGCATCCCGTCCAGGCTGTACCCCAGCCCTGTGCCCTGTGATGGACTGGCATCCCATGCAGGTTGTCCCACAGCCCTGTGCCTGCGATGGACTGGTATCCCATCTAGGTTGTTACCCAGCACCGTGCCCTGCGATGGACTGGCATCCCGTCTAGGTTGTACCCCAGCACCCTGCCCTGCGATGGACTGGCATCCCGTCCAGGGTGTCCCTCAGCCCTGTGCCCTGCGATGGACTGGCATCCCTTCCAGGCTGTACCCTGTGCCCTGTGATGGACTGGCATCCCGTCCATGGTGTCCCCCAACCCCGCGCCCTGTGATGGACTGGCATCCTGTCCAGGCTGTACCCCAGACCTGTGCCCTGCGATGGACTGGCATCCCATCCAGGCTGTTCCCAGTGCCCTGTGATGGACTGGCATCCCGTCCAGGCTGTACCCCAGCCCTGTGCCCTGTGATAGACTGGCATCCCGTGCAGGGTGTCCCACAGCCCTGTGCCCTGCGATGGACTGGCATCCCGTCCATGGTGTCCCCCAGCCCCGTGCCCTGTGATGGACTGGCATCCCATTCAGGCTGTACCCTGTGCCCTGTGATGCACTGGCATCCCGTCCAGGGTGTCCCACAGCCCTGTGCCCTGCGATGGACTGGCATCCCGTCCAGGGTGCACCCCAGCCCTATGCCCTGTGATGGACTGGCAACCCGTCCGGGGAGTCCCCCAGCCCTGTCCCCTGCGATGGACTGGCATCCCATCCAGGCTGTACCCCAGCCCTGTGCCCTATGATGGAATGGCCTCCCGTCCAGGGTGTCCCACAGCCCTGTGCCTTGCGATGTATTGGCATCCCGTCCAGGATGTATCCCAGCCCTCTGCCCTGCGATGGACTGGCATCCCATCCAGGGTGTCCCCCAGCCCCGTGCCCTGTGATGGACTGGCATTCCATCCAGGCTGTACCCTGTGCCCTGTGATGCACTGGCATCCCGTCCAGGGTGTCCCCCAGCCCCGTGCCCTGTGATGCACTGGAAACCCGTCCAGGGAGTCTCCCAGCCCTGTGCCCTGCGATGGACAGGCATCCCGTCCAGGCTGTACCTCAGCCCTGTGCCCTGCGATGGACTGGCATCCCGTGCAGGGTGTCCCACGCCCAGTGCCCTGCGATGGACTGGCATCCCATCCAGGTTGTACCCCAGCCCTGTGCCCTGTGATGGACTGGCATCCCGTGCAGGGTGTCCCACAGCCCTGTGCCCTGCGATGGACTGGCATCCCATCAAGGCTGTACCCCAGCCCAGTGCCCTGCGATGGACTGGCATCCCGTCCAGGGTGTCCCTCAGCCCTGTGCCCTGCAATGGACTGGCATCCCTTCCAGGCTGTACCCTGTGCCCTGTGATGGACTGGCATCCCGTCCAGGATGTCCCCCAGCCCCGCGCCCTGTGATGGACTGTCATCCTGTCCAGGCTGTACCCCAGCCCAGTGCCCTGCGATGGACTGGTATCCCATCCAGGCTGTTCCCAGTGCCCTTTGATGGACTGGCATCGCGTCCAGGCTGTACCTCAGCCCCATGCCCTGTAATGGACTGGCATCCCATCCAGGCTGAACCCTCTGCCCTGTGATGGACGGGCATCCCATCTAAGCTGTACCCCAGCCCAGTGCCCTGTCATGGACATGCATCCCGTCCAGGGTGTCCCCCAGCCCTGTGCGCTGTGATGGACTGGCATCCCATCCAGGGTGTACCCCAGCCCCGTGCCCAGTGATGGACTGGCAACCCATCCAGGGAGTCCGCCAGCCCTGTTCCCTGCGATGGACAGGCATCCCGTCCAGGCTGTACCTCAGCCCTGTGCCCTGCGATGGACTGGCATCCCATCCAGGCTGTACCCCAGCCCTGTGCCCTGTGATGGACTGGCATCCCGTGCAGGGTGTCCCACAGCCCTGTGCCTTGCGATGGATTGGCATCCCGTCCAGGATGTATCCCAGCCCTCTGCCCTGCGATGGACTGGCATCCCATCCAGGGTGTCCCCCAGCCCCGTGCCCTGTGATGGACTGGCATTCCATCCAGGCTGTACCCTGTGCCCTGAGATGCACTGGCATCCCGTCCAGGGTGTCCACCAGAACTGTGCTCTGTGATGGACTGGCATCCCATCCAGGCTGTACCCCAGCCCTGTGCCCTGCGATGGACTGGCCTCCCGTCCAGGGTGTCCCCCAGCCCCGTGCCCTGCGATGGACCGGAATCCCATCCAGGCTGTCCCCCAGCCCCGTGCCCTGCGATGGACCGGAATCCCATCCAGGCTGTCCCTCAGCCCTGTGCCCTGCGATGGACTGGCATCCCATCCAGGCTGTACCCTGTGCCTTGCGATGGACTGGCATCGCATCCAGGCTGTACCCCAGCCCTGTGCCCTGTGATGGACTGGCATCCCGTGCAGGGTGTCCCACAGCCCTGTGCCCTGCGATGGACTGGCCTCCCGTCCAGGGTGTCCCACAGCCCTGTGCCTTGCGATGGATTGGCATCCCGTCCAGGATGTATCCCAGCCCTCTGCCCTGCGATGGACTGGCATCCCATCCAGGGTGTCCCCCAGCCCCGTGCCCTGTGATGGACTGGCATTCCATCCAGGCTGTACCCTGTGCCCTGTGATGCACTGGCATCCCGTCCAGGGTGTCCCCCAGCCCTGTGTTCTGTGATGGACTGGCATCCCGTCCAGGGTGTCACCCAGCCCTGTGCCCTGCGATGGACAGGCATCCGGTCCAGGCTGTACCCCAGCCCTGTGCCCTGCGATGGACTGGCATCCCATCCAGGCTGTACCCCAGCCCTGTGACCTGTGATGGACTGGCATCCCGTGCAGGGTGTCCCACATCCCTGTGCCCTGCGATGGACTGGCCTCCCGTCCAGGGTGTCCCCCAGCCCTGTGCCCTGCGATGGACCGGAATCCCATCCAGGCTGTCCCTCAGCCCTGTGCCCTGCGATGGACTGGCATCCCATTCATGCTGTACCCTGTGCCTTGCGATGGACTGGTATCCCGTCCAGGTTGTACCCCAGCACCCTGCCCTGCGATGGACTGGCATCCCGTCCAGGGTGTCCCTCAGCCCTGTGCCTTGCGATGGACTGGCATCCCTTCCAGGCTGTACCCTGTGCCCTCTGATGGACTGGCATCCCGTCCAGGGTGTTTCCCAACCCCGCGCCCTGTGATGGACTGGCATCCTGTCCAGGCTGTACCCCAGACCTGTGCCCTGCGATGGACTGGCATCACATCCAGGCTGTTCCCAGTGCCCTGTGATGGACTGGCATCCCGTCCAGGCTGTACCCCAGCCCTGTGCCCTGTGATACACTGGCATCCCGTGCAGGGTGTCCCACAGCCCTGTGCCCTGCGATGGACTGGTATCCCATCCAGGTTGTACCCCAGCCCTTTGCACTGTGATGGACTGGCACCCCGTGCAGGTTGTACCCCAGCACCCTGCCCTGCGATGGACTGGCATCCCGTCCAGGGTGTCCCTCAGCCCTGTGCCCTGCGATGGACTGGCATCCCGTCCAGGGTGTCACCCAGCCCTGTGATGGACTAGCATCCCGTCCAGGGTGTCCCCCAGCCCCGCGCCCTGTGATGGACTGGCATCCTCTCCAGGCTGTACCCCAGACCTGTGCCCTGCGATGGACTGGCATCCCATCCAGGCTGTTCCCAGTGCCCTGTGATGGACTGGAATCCCGTCCAGGCTGTACCCCAGCCCTGTGCCCTGTGGTAGACTGGCATCCCGTCCAGGGTGTCCCCCAGCCCCGTGCCCTGTGATGGACTGGCATCGCATCCAGGCTGTACCCTGTGCCCTGTGATGCACTGGCATCCCGTCCAGGGTGTCCATCAGCCCTGTGCCCGATGATGGGCTGGCATCCCGGCCAGGCTGTACCCCTAGCCCTGTGCCCTGTGATGGAGTGGCATCCCATCCAGGGTGTCCCCCTGCCCTGTGCCCTGTGATGGACTGGCATCCCGTCCAGGCTGTACCCCAGCCCTGTGCCCTGTGATGGACTGGCATCCCATGCAGGCTGTTCCCAGTGCCCTGTGATGGACTGGCATCCCATCCAGGCTGTACCCCAGCCCTGTGCCCTGTGATGGACTGGCATCCCATGCAGGTTGTCCCAAAGCCCTGTGCCATGCGATGGACTGGCATCCCATCCAGGGTGTCCCCCAGCCCTGTGCCCTGCGATGGACTGGCATCCCATCCAGGCTGTACCCCAGCCCTGTGCCCAGTGATGGACTGGCATCCCATCCAGGTTGTTACCCAGCACCGTGCCCTGCGATGGACTGGCATCCCGTCCAGGTTGTACCCCAGCACCCTGCCCTGCGATGGACTGGCATCCCGTCCAGGGTGTCCCTCAGCCCTGTGCCCTGCGATGGACTGGCATCCCTTCCAGGCTGTACCCTGTGCCCTCTGATGGACTTGCATCCCGTCCAGGGTGTCCCC
The DNA here is from genome assembly GCF_023856365.1 of Brienomyrus brachyistius. Lineage (NCBI taxonomy): Eukaryota > Metazoa > Chordata > Actinopteri > Osteoglossiformes > Mormyridae > Brienomyrus > Brienomyrus brachyistius. Next base: position 30,640 of record NW_026042722.1, read on the forward strand.
CAACCCCGCGCCCTGTGATGGACTGGCATCCTGTCCAGGCTGTACCCCAGACCTGTGCCCTGCGATGGACTGGCATCCCATCCAGGCTGTTCCCAGTGCCCTGTGATGGACTGGCATCCCGTCCAGGCTGTACCCCAGCCCTGTGCCCTGTGATAGACTGGCATCCCATGCAGGGTGTCCCACAGCCCTGTGCCCTGCGATGGACTGGCATCCCATCCAGGTTGTACCCCAGCCCTGTGCCCTGTGATGGACTGGCATCCCGTGCAGGGTGTCCCACAGCCCTGTGCCCTGCGATGGACTGGCATCCCATCAAGGCTGTACCCCAGCCCAGTGCCCTGCGATGGACTGGCATCCCGTCCAGGGTGTCCCTCAGCCCTGTGCCCTGCAATGGACTGGCATCCCTTCCAGGCTGTACCCTGTGCCCTGTGATGGACTGGCATCCCGTCCAGGGTGTCCCCCAGCCCCGCGCCCTGTGATGGACTGTCATCCTATCCAGGCTGTACCCCAGCCCTGTGCCCTGCGATGGACTGGTATCCCATCCAGGCTGTTCCCAGTTCCCTGTGATGGACTGGCATCGCGTCCAGGCTGTACCTCAGCCCCATGCCCTGTAATGGACTGGCATCCCATCCAGGCTGAACCCTCTGCCCTGTGATGGACGGGCATCCCATCTAAGCTGTACCCCAGCCCAGTGCCCTGTCATGGACATGCATCCCGTCCAGGGTGTCCCCCAGCCCTGTGCGCTGTGATGGACTGGCATCCCATCCAGGGTGTACCCCAGCCCCGTGCCCTGTGATGGACTGGCAACCCGTCCAGGGAGTCCCCCAGCCCTGTGCCCTGCGATGGACAGGCATCCCGTCCAGGCTGTACCTCAGCCCTGTGCTCTGCGATGGACTGGCATCCTGTCCAGGCTGTACCCCAGACCTCTGCCCTGCGATGGACTGGCATCCCATCCAGGGTGTCCCCCAGCCCTGTACCCTGTGATGGACTGGCATCCCATCCAGGGTGTCCCCCAGCCCTGTGCCATGCGATGGACTGGCATCCCATCCAGGGTGTCCCCCAGCCCTGTGCCCTGCGATGGACTGGCATCCAATCCAGGCTGTACCCCAGCCCTGTACCCTGTGATGGACTGGCATCCCATCCAGGTTGTTACCCAGCACCGTGCCCTGCGATGGACTGGCATCCCGTCCAGGTTGTACCCCAGCATCCTGCCCTGCGATGGACTGGCATCCCGTCCAGGGTGTCCCTCAGCCCTGTGCCCTGCGATGGACTGGCATCCCGTCCAGGGTGTCCCCCAGCCCCGTGCCCTGTGATGGACTGGCATCGCATCCAGGCTGTACCCTGTGCCCTGTGATGCACTGGCATCCCGTCCAGGGTGTCGATCAGCCCTGTGCCCGATGATGGGCTGGCATCCCGGCCAGGCTGTACCACTAGCCCTCTGCCCTGTGATGGAGTGGCATCCCATCCAGGGTGTCCCCCTGCCCTGTGCCCTGTGATGGACTGGCATCCCGTACAGGCTGTACCCCAACCCTGTGCCCTGCGTTGGACTGGCATCCCATCCAGGCTGTTCCCAGTGCCCTGTGATGGACTGGCATCCCGTCCAGGCTGTACCCCAGCCCTGTGCCCTGTGATGGACTGGCATCCCATGCAGGTTGTCCCACAGCCCTGTGCCCTGCGATGGACTGGTATCCCATCTAGGTTGTTACCCAGCACCGTGCCCTGCGATGGACTGGCATCCCGTCTAGGTTGTACCCCAGCACCCTGCCCTGCGATGGACTGGCATCTCGTCCAGGGTGTCCCTCAGCCCTGTGCCCTGCGATGGACTGGCATCCCTTCCAGGCTGTACCCTGTGCCCTGTGATGGACTGGCATCCCGTCCATGGTGTCCCCCAACCCCGCGCCCTGTGATGGACTGGCATCCTGTCCAGGCTGTACCTCAGACCTGTGCCCTGCGATGGACTGGCATCCCATCCAGGCTGTTCCCAGTGCCCTGTGATGGACTGGCATCCCGTCCAGGCTGTACCCCAGCCCTGTGCCCTGTGATAGACTGGCATCCCGTGCAGGGTGTCCCACAGCCCTGTGCCCTGCGATGGACTGGCATCCCGTCCAGGGTGTCCCCCAGCCGCGTGCCCTGTGATGGACTGGCATCCCATCCAGGCTGTACCCTGTGCCCTGTGATGCACTGGCATCCCGTCCAGGGTTTCCCACAGCCCTGTGCCCTGCGATGGACTGGCATCCCGTCCAGGGTGTACCCCAGCCCTGTGCCCTGTGATGGACTGGCATCCCATCCAGGGTGTCCCCCAGCCCTGTGCCCTGTGATGGACTGGCATCCCATCCAGGGTGTCCCCCAGCCATGTGCCCTGCGAAGTACTGGCATCCCATCCAGGGTGTACCCCAGCCCCGTGCCCTGTGATGGACTGGCATCCCATCTAGGGTGTACCCCAGCCCCGTGCCCTGTGATGGACTGGCAACACGTCCGGGGAGTCCCTCAGCCCTGTGCCCTGCGATTGACAGGCATCCCGTCCAGGCTGTACCTCAGCCCTGTGCCCTGCGATGGACTGGCATCCCATCCAGGCTGTACCCCAGCCCTGTGCCCTATGATGGACTGGCATCCCGTGCAGGGTGTCCAACAGCCCTGTGCCTTGCGATGGATTGGCATTCCGTCCAGGATGTATCCCTGCCCTGTGCCCTGTGATGGACTGGCATCCCGTACAGGCTGTACCCCAACCCTGTGCCCTGCATTGGACTGGTATCCCGTCCAGGCTGTACCCCAGCCCTGTGCCCTGCGATGTACTGGCATCCCGTCCAGGGTGTCCCCCAGCCCCGTGCCCTGTGATGGACTGGCATCCCATCCAGGCTGTACCCTGTGCCCTGTGATGCACTGGCATCCCGTCCAGGGTGTCCATCAGCCCTGTGCCCTATGATGGGCTGGCATCCCGGCCAGGGTGTCCCTCAGCCCTGTGCCCTGCGATGGACTGGCATCCCATCCAGGGTGTCCCCTAGCCCTGTGCCCTGTGATGGAGTGGCATCCCATCCAGGGTGCCCCCCAGCCCTGTGCCCTGTGATGTACTGGCATCCTGTCCAGGGTGTCCCCCTGCCCTCTGCCCTGCGATGGACAGGCATCCCGTACAGGCTGTACCCCAGCCCTGTGCCCTGCGTTGGACTGGCATCCCATCCAGGCTGTTCCCAGTGCCCTGTGATGGACTGGCATTCTGTCCAGGCTGTACCCCAGCTCTGTGCCCTGTGATGGACTGGCATCCCATGCAGGGTGTCCCACAGCCCTGTGCCCTGCAATGGACAGGTATCCCATCCAGGTTGTTACCCAGCACCGTGCCCTTCGATGGACTGGCATCCCGTCCAGGTTGTACCCCAGCACCCTGCCCTGCGATGGACTGGCATCCCGTCCTGGGTGTCCCTCAGCCCTGTGCCCTGCGATGGACTGGCATCCCTTCCAGGCTGTACCCTGTGCCCTGCGATGGACTGGCATCCCGTCCAGGGTGTCCCTCAGCCCTGTGCCCTGCGATGGACTGGCATCCCTTCCAGGCTGTACCCTGTGCCCTCTGATGGACTTGCATCCCGTCCAGGGTGTCCCCCAACCCCGCGCCCTGTGATGGACTGGCATCCTGTCCAGGCTGTACCCCAGACCTGTGCCCTGCGATGGACTGGCATCCCATCCAGGCTGTTCCCAGTGCCCTGTGATGGACTGGCATCCCGTCCAGGCTGTACCCCAGCCCTGTGCCCTGTGATAGACTGGCATCCCATGCAGGGTGTCCCACAGCCCTGTGCCCTGCGATGGACTGGCATCCCATCCAGATTGTACCCCAGCCCTGTTCCCTGTGATGGACTGGCATCCCGTGCAGGGTGTCCCACAGCCCTGTGCCCTGCGATGGACTGGCATCCCATCAAGGCTGTACCCCAGCCCAGTGCCCTGCGATGGACTGGCATCCCGTCCAGGGTGTCCCTCAGCCCTGTGCCCTGCAATGGACTGGCATCCCTTCCAGGCTGTACCCTGTGCCCTGTGATGGACTGGCATCCCGTCCAGGGTGTCCCCCAGCCCCGCGCCCTGTGATGGACTGTCATCCTGTCCAGGCTGTACCCCAGCCCTGTGCCCTGCGATGGACTGGTATCCCATCCAGGCTGTTCCCAGTTCCCTGTGATGGACTGGCATCGCGTCCAGGCTGTACCTCAGCCCCATGCCCTGTAATGGACTGGCATCCCATCCAGGCTGAACCCTCTGCCCTGTGATGGACGGGCATCCCATCTAAGCTGTACCCCAGCCCAGTGCCCTGTCATGGACATGCATCCCGTCCAGGGTGTCCCCCAGCCCTGTGCGCTGTGATGGACTGGCATCCCATCCAGGGTGTACCCCAGCCCCGTGCCCTGTGATGGACTGGCAACCCGTCCAGGGAGTCCCCCAGCCCTGTGCCCTGCGATGGACAGGCATCCCGTCCAGGCTGTACCTCAGCCCTGTGCCCTGCGATGGACTGGCATCCTGTCCAGGCTGTACCCCAGACCTCTGCCCTGCGATGGACTGGCATCCCATCCAGGGTGTCCCCCAGCCCTGTACCCTGTGATGGACTGGCATCCCATCCAGGGTGTCCCCCAGCCCTGTGCCATGCGATGGACTGGCATCCCATCCAGGGTGTCCCCCAGCCCTGTGCCCTGCGATGGACTGGCATCCAATCCAGGCTGTACCCCAGCCCTGTGCCCTGTGATGGACTGGCATCCCATCCAGGTTGTTACCCAGCACCGTGCCCTGCGATGGACTGGCATCCCGTCCAGGTTGTACCCCAGCACCCTGCCCTGCGATGGACTGGCATCCCGTCCAGGGTGTCCCTCAGCCCTGTGCCCTGCGATGGACTGGCATCCCGTCCAGGGTGTCCCCCAGCCCCGTGCCCTGTGATGGACTGGCATCGCATCCAGGCTGTACCCTGTGCCCTGTGATGCACTGGCATCCCGTCCAGGGTGTCCATCAGCCCTGTGCCCGATGATGGGCTGGCATCCCGGCCAGGCTGTACCACTAGCCCTCTGCCCTGTGATGGACTGGCATCCCGTCCTGGGTGTCCCTCAGCCCTGTGCCCTGCGATGGACTGGCATCCCTTCCAGGCTGTACCCTGTGCCCTGTGATGGACTGGCATCCCGTCCAGGGTGTCCCCCTGCCCCGCGCCCTGTGATAGACTGGCATCCTGTCCAGGCTGTACCCCAGCCCTGTGCCCTGCGATGGACTGGCATCCCGTCCAGGGTGTCCCCCAGCCCCGTGCCCTGTGATGGACTGGCATCCCATCCAGGCTTTACCCTGTGCCCTGTGATGCACTGGCATCCCGTCCAGGGTGTCCATCAGCCCTGTGCCCTATGATGGGCTGGCATCCCAGCCAGGGTGTCCCTCAGCCCTTTGCCCTGCGATGGACTGGCATCCCATCCAGGGTGTCCCCTAGCCCTGTGCCCTGTGATGGAGTGGCATCCCATCCAGGGTACCCCCAAGCCCTGTGCCCTGTGATGGACTGGCATCCTGTCCAGGGTGTCCCCCTGCCCTCTGCCCTGCGATGGACAGGCATCCCGTACAGGCTGTACCCCAGCCCTGTGCCCTGCGTTGGACTGGCATCCCATCCAGGCTGTTCCCCAGCCCTGTGCCCTGTGATGGACTGGCATCCCATGCAGGGTGTCCCACAGCCCTGTGCCCTGCGATGGACTGGTATCCCATCCAGGTTGTTACCCAGCACCGTGCCCTGCGATGGACTGGCATCCCGTCCAGGTTGTACCCCAGCACCCTGCCCTGCGATGGACTGGCATCCCGTCCAGGGTGTCCCTCAGCCCTGTGCCCTGCGATGGACTGGCATCCTGTCCAGGCTGTACCCCAGACCTCTGCCCTGCGATGGACTGGCATCCCATCCAGGGTGTCCCCCAGCCCTGTACCCTGTGATGGACTGGCATCCCATCCAGGGTGTCCCCCAGCCCTGTGCCATGCGATGGACTGGCATCCCATCCAGGGTGTCCCCCAGCCCTGTGCCCTGCGATGGACTGGCATCCAATCCAGGCTGTACCCTAGCCCTGTGCCCTGTGATGGACTGGCATCCCATCCAGGTTGTTACCCAGCACCGTGCCCTGCGATGGACTGGCATCCCGTCCAGGTTGTACCCCAGCACCCTGCCCTGCGATGGACTGGCATCCCGTCCAGGGTGTCCCACAGCCCTGTGCCCTGCGATGGACTGGCATCCCGTCCAGGGTGTCCCCCAGCCCCGTGCCCTGTGATGGACTGGCATCGCATCCAGGCTGTACCCTGTGCCCTGTGATGCACTGGCATCCCGTCCAGGGTGTCCATCAGCCCTGTGCCCGATGATGGGCTGGCATCCCGGCCAGGCTGTACCACTAGCCCTCTGCCCTGTGATGGAGTGGCATCCCATCCAGGGTGTCCCCCTGCCCTGTGCCCTGTGATGGACTGGCATCCCGTACAGGCTGTACCCCAACCCTGTGCCCTGCGTTGGACTGGCATCCCATCCAGGCTGTTCCCAGTGCCCTGTGATGGACTGGCATCCCGTCCAGGCTGTACCCCAGCCCTGTGCCCTGTGATGGACTGGCATCCCATGCAGGTTGTCCCACAGCCCTGTGCCCTGCGATGGACTGGTATCCCATCTAGGTTGTTACCCAGCACCGTGCCCTGCGATGGACTGGCATCCCGTCTAGGTTGAACCCCAGCACCCTGCCCTGCGATGGACTGGCATCTCGTCCAGGGTGTCCCTCAGCCCTGTGCCCTGCGATGGACTGGCATCCCTTCCAGGCTGTACCCTGTGCCCTGTGATGGACTGGCATCCCGTCCATGGTGTCCCCCAACCCCGCCCCCTGTGATGGACTGGCATCCTGTCCAGGCTGTACCTCAGACCTGTGCCCTGCGATGGACTGGCATCCCATCCAGGCTGTTCCCAGTGCCCTGTGATGGACTGGCATCCCGTCCAGGCTGTACCCCAGCCCTGTGCCCTGTGATAGACTGGCATCCCGTGCAGGGTGTCCCACAGCCCTGTGCCCTGCGATGGACTGGCATCCCGTCCAGGGTGTCCCCCAGCTGCGTGCCCTGTGATGGACTGGCATCCCATCCAGGCTGTACCCTGTGCCCTGTGATGCACTGGCATCCCGTCCAGGGTGTCCCACAGCCCTGTGCCCTGCGATGGACTGGCATCCCGTCCAGGGTGTACCCCAGCCCTGTGCCCTGTGATGGACTGGCATCCCATCCAGGGTGTCCCCCAGCCCTGTGCCCTGTGATGGACTGGCATCCCATCCAGGGTGTTCCCCAGCCATGTGCCCTGCGAAGGACTGGCATCCCATCCAGGGTGTACCCCAGCCCCGTGCCCTGTGATGGACTGGCATCCCATCTAGGGTGTACCCCAGCCCCGTGCCCTGTGATGGACTGGCAACCCGTCCGGGGAGTCCCCCAGCCCTGTGCCCTGCGATTGACAGGCATCCCGTCCAGGCTGTACCTCAGCCCTGTGCCCTGCGATGGACTGGCATCCCATCCAGGCTGTACCCCAGCCCTGTGCCCTATGATGGACTGGCATCCCGTGCAGGGTGTCCAACAGCCCTGTGCCTTGCGATGGATTGGCATTCCGTCCAGGATGTATCCCTGCCCTGTGCCCTGTGATGGACTGGCATCCCGTACAGGGTGTCCATCAGCCCTGTGCCCTATGATGGGCTGGCATCCCGGCCAGGGTGTCCCTCAGCCCTGTGCCCTGCGATGGACTGGCATCCCATCCAGGGTGTCCCCTAGCCCTGTGCCCTGTGATGGAGTGGCATCCCATCCAGGGTGCCCCCCAGCCCTGTGCCCTGTGATGTACTGGCATCCTGTCCAGGGTGTCCCCCTGCCCTCTGCCCTGCGATGGACAGGCATCCCGTACAGGCTGTACCCCAGCCCTGTGCCCTGCGTTGGACTGGCATCCCATCCAGGCTGTTCCCAGTGCCCTGTGATGGACTGGCATCCCGTCCAGGCGGTACCCCAGCTCTGTGCCCTGTGATGGACTGGCATCCCATGCAGGGTGTCCCACAGCCCTGTGCCCTGCAATGGACAGGTATCCCATCCAGGTTGTTACCCAGCACCGTGCCCTTCGATGGACTGGCATCCCGTCCAGGTTGTACCCCAGCACCCTGCCCTGCGATGGACTGGCATCCCGTCCTGGGTGTCCCTCAGCCCTATGCCCTGCGATGGACTGGCATCCCTTCCAGGCTGTACCCTGTGCCCTGTGATGGACTGGCATCCCGTCCAGGGTGTCCCCCAGCCCCGCGCCCTGTGATAGACTGGCATCCTGTCCAGGCTGTACCCCAGCCCTGTGCCCTGCGATGGACTGGCATCCCGTCCAGGGTGTCCCCCAGCCCCGTGCCCTGTGATGGACAGGCATCCCATCCAGGCTGTACCCTGTGCCCTGTGATGCACTGGCATCCCGTCCAGGGTGTCCATCAGCCCTGTGCCCTATGATGGGCTGGCATCCCAGCCAGGGTGTCCCTCAGCCCTTTGCCCTGCGATGGACTGGCATCCCATCCAGGGTGTCCCCTAGCCCTGTGCCCTGTGATGGAGTGGCATCCCATCCAGGGTACCCCCAAGCCCTGTGCCCTGTGATGGACTGGCATCCTGTCCAGGGTGTCCCCCTGCCCTCTGCCCTGCGATGGACAGGCATCCCGTACAGGCTGTACCCCAGCCCTGTGCCCTGCGTTGGACTGGCATCCCATCCAGGCTGTTCCCCAGCCCTGTGCCCTGTGATGGACTGGCATCCCATGCAGGGTGTCCCACAGCCCTGTGCCCTGCGATGGACTGGTATCCCATCCAGGTTTTTACCCAGCACCGTGCCCTGCGATGGACTGGCATCCCGTCAAGGTTGTACCCCAGCACCCTGCCCTGCGATGGACTGGCATCCCGTCCAGGGTGTCCCTCAGCCCTGTGCCCTGCGATGGAATGGCATCCCTTCCAGGCTGTACCCTGTGCCCTGTGATGGACTGGCATCCCGTCCAGGGTGTCCCCCAACCCCGCGCCCTGTGATGGACTGGCATCCTGTCCAGGCTGTACCCCAGACCTGTGCCCTGCGATGGACTGGCATCTCATCCAGGCAGTTCCCAGTGCCCTGTGATGTACTGGCATCCCGTCCAGGCTGTACTCCAGCCCTGTGCCCTGTGATAGACTGGCATCCCGTGCAGGGTGTCCCACAGCCCTGTGCCCTGCGATGGACTGGCATCCCATCCCGGTTGTACCCCAGCCCTGTGCCCTATGATGGAATGGCATCCCGTGCAGGGTGTCCCACAGCCCTGTGCCCTGCGATGGACTGGCATCCCATCCAGGCTGTACCCCAGCCCAGTGCCCTGCGATGGACTGGCATCCCGTCCAGGGTGTCCCTCAGCCCTGTGCCCATCAACGGACTGGCATCCCTTCCAGGCTGTACCCTGTGCCCTTTGATGGACTGTCATCCCGTCCAGGCTGTTCCCAGTGCCCTGTGATGGACTGGCATCCCGTCCAGGCTGTACCCCAGCCCTGTGCCCTGTGATGGACTGGCATCCCATGCAGGGTGTCCCACAGCCCTGTGCCCTGCGATGGACTGGCATCCCATCCAGGTTGTACCCCAGCCCTGTGCCCTGTGATGGACTGGCATCCCGTCCAGGGTGTCCCCTAACCCCGCGCCCTGTGATGGACTGGCATCCTGTCCAGGCTGTACCCCAGACATGTGCCCTGCGATGGACTGGCATCCCGTCAAGGGTGTCCCTCAGCCCTGTACCCTGTGATGGACTGGCATCCCATCCAGGGTGTCCCCCAGCCCTGTGCCCTGCGATGGACTGGCATCCCATCCAGGGTGTCCACCAGCCCTGTGCCCTGCGATGGACTGGCATCCCATCCAGGCTGTACCCCAGCCCTGTGCCCTGTGATGGACTGGCATCCCATCCAGGTTGTTACCCAGCACCGTGCCCTGCGATGGACTGGAATCCTGTCCAGGCTGTTCCCCAGCCCTGTGCCCTGCGATGGACTGGTATCCCATCCAGGCTGTTCCCAGTGCCCTGTGATGGACTGGCATCGCGTCCAGGCTGTACCTCAGCCCCATGCCCTGTAATGGACTCGTATCCCATCCAGGCTGAACCCTCTGCCCTGTGATGGACGGGCATCCCATCTAAGCTGTACCCCAGCCCTGTGCCCGGTCATGGACTTGCATCCCGTCCAGGGTGTCCCCCAGCCCTGTACCCTGTGATTGACTGGCATCCCATCCAGGGTGTCCCCCAGCCCTGTACCCTGCGATCGACTGGCATCCCGTCCAGGGTGTACCCCAGCCCTGTACCCTGTGATTGACTGGCATCCCATCCAGGGTGTCCCCCAGCCCTATGCCCTGCGATGGACTGGCATCCCTTCCAGGCTGTACCCTGTGCCCTGTGATGGACTGGCATCCCGTCCAGGGTGTCCCCCAGCCCCGCGCCCTGTGATAGACTGGCATCCTGTCCAGGCTGTACCCCAGCCCTGTGCCCTGCGATGGACTGGCATCCCGTCCAGGGTGTCCCCCAGCCCCGTGCCCTGTGATGGACTGGCATCCCATCCAGGCTGTACCCTGTGCCCTGTGATGCACTGGCATCCCGTCCAGGGTGTCCATCAGCCCTGTACCCTATGATGGGCTGGCATCCCAGCCAGGGTGTCCCTCAGCCCTTTGCCCTGCGATGGACTGGCATCCCATCCAGGGTGTCCCCTAGCCCTGTGCCCTGTGATGGAGTGGCATCCCATCCAGGGTACCCCCAAGCCCTGTGCCCTGTGATGGACTGGCATCCTGTCCAGGGTGTCCCCCTGCCCTCTGCCCTGCGATGGACAGGCATCCCGTACAGGCTGTACCCCAGCCCTGTGCCCTGCGTTGGACTGGCATCCCATCCAGGCTGTTCCCCAGCCCTGTGCCCTGTGATGGACTGGCATCCCATGCAGGGTGTCCCACAGCCCTGTGCCCTGCGATGGACTGGTATCCCATCCAGGTTTTTACCCAGCACCGTGCCCTGCGATGGACTGGCATCCCGTCAAGGTTGTACCCCAGCACCCTGCCCTGCGATGGACTGGCATCCCGTCCAGGGTGTCCCTCAGCCCTGTGCCCTGCGATGGAATGGCATCCCTTCCAGGCTGTACCCTGTGCCCTGTGATGGACTGGCATCCCGTCCAGGGTGTCCCCCAACCCCGCGCCCTGTGATGGACTGGCATCCTGTCCAGGCTGTACCCCAGACCTGTGCCCTGCGATGGACTGGCATCCCATCCAGGCAGTTCCCAGTGCCCTGTGATGTACTGGCATCCCGTCAGGCTGTACTCCAGCCCTGTGCCCTGTGATAGACTGGCATCCCGTGCAGGGTGTCCCACAGCCCTGTGCCCTGCGATGGACTGGCATCCCATCCCGGTTGTACCCCAGCCCTGTGCCCTATGATGGAATGGCATCCCGTGCAGGGTGTCCCACAGCCCTGTGCCCTGCGATGGACTGGCATCCCATCCAGGCTGTACCCCAGCCCAGTGCCCTGCGATGGACTGGCATCCCGTCCAGGGTGTCCCTCAGCCCTGTGCCCATCAACGGACTGGCATCCCTTCCAGGCTGTACCCTGTGCCCTTTGATGGACTGTCATCCCGTCCAGGCTGTTCCCAGTGCCCTGTGATGGACTGGCATCCCGTCCAGGCTGTACCCCAGCCCTGTGCCCTGTGATGGACTGGCATCCCATGCAGGGTGTCCCACAGCCCTGTGCCCTGCGATGGACTGGCATCCCATCCAGGTTGTACCCCAGCCCTGTGCCCTGTGATGGACTGGCATCCCGTCCAGGGTGTCCCCTAACCCCGCGCCCTGTGATGGACTGGCATCCTGTCCAGGCTGTACCCCAGACATGTGCCCTGCGATGGACTGGCATCCCGTCAAGGGTGTCCCTCAGCCCTGTACCCTGTGATGGACTGGCATCCCATCCAGGGTGTCCCCCAGCCCTGTGCCCTGCGATGGACTGGCATCCCATCCAGGGTGTCCACCAGCCCTGTGCCCTGCGATGGACTGGCATCCCATCCAGGCTGTACCCCAGCCCTGTGCCCTGTGATGGACTGGCATCCCATCCAGGTTGTTACCCAGCACCGTGCCCTGCGATGGACTGGAATCCTGTCCAGGCTGTTCCCCAGCCCTGTGCCCTGCGATGGACTGGTATCCCATCCAGGCTGTTCCCAGTGCCCTGTGATGGACTGGCATCGCGTCCAGGCTGTACCTCAGCCCCATGCCCTGTAATGGACTCGTATCCCATCCAGGCTGAACCCTCTGCCCTGTGATGGACGGGCATCCCATCTAAGCTGTACCCCAGCCCTGTGCCCGGTCATGGACTTGCATCCCGTCCAGGGTGTCCCCCAGCCCTGTACCCTGTGATTGACTGGCATCCCATCCAGGGTGTCCCCCAGCCCTGTACCCTGCGATCGACTGGCATCCCGTCCAGGGTGTACCCCAGCCCTGTGCCATGTGATGGACTGGCATCCCATGCAGGGTGTCCCCCAGCCCTGTGCCCTGTGATGGACTGGCATCCCATCCAGGGTGTCCCCCAGCCCTGTGCCCTGCGATGGACTGGCATCCCATCCAGGGTGTACCCCAGCACCGTGCCCTGTGATGGACTGGCATCCTGTCCAGGCTGTACCCCAGACCTGTGCCCTGCGATGGACTGGCATCCCATCCAGGCAGTTCCCAGTGCCCTGTGATGTACTGGCATCCCGTCCAGGCTGTACTCCAGCCCTGTGCCCTGTGATAGACTGGCATCCCGTGCAGGGTGTCCCACAGCCCTGTGCCCTGCGATGGACTGGCATCCCATCCCGGTTGTACCCCAGCCCTGTGCCCTATGATGGAATGGCATCCCGTGCAGGGTGTCCCACAGCCCTGTGCCCTGCGATGGACTGGCATCCCATCCAGGCTGTACCCCAGCCCAGTGCCCTGCGATGGACTGGCATCCCGTCCAGGGTGTCCCTCAGCCCTGTGCCCATCAACGGACTGGCATCCCTTCCAGGCTGTACCCTGTGCCCTTTGATGGACTGTCATCCCGTCCAGGCTGTTCCCAGTGCCCTGTGATGGACTGGCATCCCGTCCAGGCTGTACCCCAGCCCTGTGCCCTGTGATGGACTGGCATCCCATGCAGGGTGTCCCACAGCCCTGTGCCCTGCGATGGACTGGCATCCCATCCAGGTTGTACCCCAGCCCTGTGCCCTGTGATGGACTGGCATCCCGTCCAGGGTGTCCCCTAACCCCGCGCCCTGTGATGGACTGGCATCCTGTCCAGGCTGTACCCCAGACATGTGCCCTGCGATGGACTGGCATCCCGTCAAGTGTGTCCCTCAGCCCTGTACCCTGTGATGGACTGGCATCCCATCCAGGGTGTCCCCCAGCCCTGTGCCCTGCGATGGACTGGCATCCCATCCAGGGTGTCCACCAGCCCTGTGCCCTGCGATGGACTGGCATCCCATCCAGGCTGTACCCCAGCCCTGTGCCCTGTGATGGACTGGCATCCCATCCAGGTTGTTACCCAGCACCGTGCCCTGCGATGGACTGGAATCCTGTCCAGGCTGTTCCCCAGCCCTGTGCCCTGCGATGGACTGGTATCCCATCCAGGCTGTTCCCAGTGCCCTGTGATGGACTGGCATCGCGTCCAGGCTGTACCTCAGCCCCATGCCCTGTAATGGACTCGTATCCCATCCAGGCTGAACCCTCTGCCCTGTGATGGACGGGCATCCCATCTAAGCTGTACCCCAGCCCTGTGCCCGGTCATGGACTTGCATCCCGTCCAGGGTGTCCCCCAGCCCTGTACCCTGTGATTGACTGGCATCCCATCCAGGGTGTCCCCCAGCCCTGTACCCTGCGATCGACTGGCATCCCGTCCAGGGTGTACCCCAGCCCTGTACCCTGTGATTGACTGGCATCCCATCCAGGGTGTCCCCCAGCCCTATGCCCTGCGATGGACTGGCATCCCTTCCAGGCTGTACCCTGTGCCCTGTGATGGACTGGCATCCCGTCCAGGGTGTCCCCCAGCCCCGCGCCCTGTGATAGACTGGCATCCTGTCCAGGCTGTACCCCAGCCCTGTGCCCTGCGATGGACTGGCATCCCGTCCAGGGTGTCCCCCAGCCCCGTGCCCTGTGATGGACTGGCATCCCATCCAGGCTGTACCCTGTGCCCTGTGATGCACTGGCATCCCGTCCAGGGTGTCCATCAGCCCTGTGCCCTATGATGGGCTGGCATCCCAGCCAGGGTGTCCCTCAGCCCTTTGCCCTGCGATGGACTGGCATCCCATCCAGGGTGTCCCCTAGCCCTGTGCCCTGTGATGGAGTGGCATCCCATCCAGGGTACCCCCAAGCCCTGTGCCCTGTGATGGACTGGCATCCTGTCCAGGGTGTCCCCCTGCCCTCTGCCCTGCGATGGACAGGCATCCCGTACAGGCTGTACCCCAGCCCTGTGCCCTGCGTTGGACTGGCATCCCATCCAGGCTGTTCCCCAGCCCTGTGCCCTGTGATGGACTGGCATCCCATGCAGGGTGTCCCACAGCCCTGTGCCCTGCGATGGACTGGTATCCCATCCAGGTTTTTACCCAGCACCGTGCCCTGCGATGGACTGGCATCCCGTCAAGGTTGTACCCCAGCACCCTGCCCTGCGATGGACTGGCATCCCGTCCAGGGTGTCCCTCAGCCCTGTGCCCTGCGATGGAATGGCATCCCTTCCAGGCTGTACCCTGTGCCCTGTGATGGACTGGCATCCCGTCCAGGGTGTCCCCCAACCCCGCGCCCTGTGATGGACTGGCATCCTGTCCAGGCTGTACCCCAGACCTGTGCCCTGCGATGGACTGGCATCCCATCCAGGCAGTTCCCAGTGCCCTGTGATGTACTGGCATCCCGTCCAGGCTGTACTCCAGCCCTGTGCCCTGTGATAGACTGGCATCCCGTGCAGGGTGTCCCACAGCCCTGTGCCCTGCGATGGACTGGCATCCCATCCCGGTTGTACCCCAGCCCTGTGCCCTATGATGGAATGGCATCCCGTGCAGGGTGTCCCACAGCCCTGTGCCCTGCGATGGACTGGCATCCCATCCAGGCTGTACCCCAGCCCAGTGCCCTGCGATGGACTGGCATCCCGTCCAGGGTGTCCCTCAGCCCTGTGCCCATCAACGGACTGGCATCCCTTCCAGGCTGTACCCTGTGCCCTTTGATGGACTGTCATCCCGTCCAGGCTGTTCCCAGTGCCCTGTGATGGACTGGCATCCCGTCCAGGCTGTACCCCAGCCCTGTGCCCTGTGATGGACTGGCATCCCATGCAGGGTGTCCCACAGCCCTGTGCCCTGCGATGGACTGGCATCCCATCCAGGTTGTACCCCAGCCCTGTGCCCTGTGATGGACTGGCATCCCGTCCAGGGTGTCCCCTAACCCCGCGCCCTGTGATGGACTGGCATCCTGTCCAGGCTGTACCCCAGACATGTGCCCTGCGATGGACTGGCATCCCGTCAAGGGTGTCCCTCAGCCCTGTACCCTGTGATGGACTGGCATCCCATCCAGGGTGTCCCCCAGCCCTGTGCCCTGCGATGGACTGGCATCCCATCCAGGGTGTCCACCAGCCCTGTGCCCTGCGATGGACTGGCATCCCATCCAGGCTGTACCCCAGCCCTGTGCCCTGTGATGGACTGGCATCCCATCCAGGTTGTTACCCAGCACCGTGCCCTGCGATGGACTGGAATCCTGTCCAGGCTGTTCCCCAGCCCTGTGCCCTGCGATGGACTGGTATCCCATCCAGGCTGTTCCCAGTGCCCTGTGATGGACTGGCATCGCGTCCAGGCTGTACCTCAGCCCCATGCCCTGTAATGGACTCGTATCCCATCCAGGCTGAACCCTCTGCCCTGTGATGGACGGGCATCCCATCTAAGCTGTACCCCAGCCCTGTGCCCGGTCATGGACTTGCATCCCGTCCAGGGTGTCCCCCAGCCCTGTACCCTGTGATTGACTGGCATCCCATCCAGGGTGTCCCCCAGCCCTGTACCCTGCGATCGACTGGCATCCCGTCCAGGGTGTACCCCAGCCCTGTGCCATGTGATGGACTGGCATCCCATGCAGGGTGTCCCCCAGCCCTGTGCCCTGTGATGGACTGGCATCCCATCCAGGGTGTCCCCCAGCCCTGTGCCCTGCGATGGACTGGCATCCCATCCAGGGTGTACCCCAGCACCGTGCCCTGTGATGGTCTGGCATCCCATCCAGGGTGTACCCCAGTCCAGTGCCCTGTGATGGACTGGCATCCCGTGCAGGGTGTCCCACAGCCCTGTGCCCTGCGATGGACTGGCATCCCATCAAGGCTGTACCCCAGCCCAGTGCCCTGCGATGGACAGGCATCCCGTCCAGACTGTACCTCAGCCCTGTGCCCTGCGATGGACTGGCATCCCATCCAGGCTGTATCCCAGCCCTGTGCCCTGTGATGGACTGGCATCCCATCCAGATTGTTACTCAGCACCGTGCCCTGCGATGGACTGGCATCCCGTCCAGGTTGTACCCCAGCACCCTGCCCTGCGATGGACTGGCATCCCGTCCAGGGTGTCCCTCAGCCCTGTGCCCTGCGATGGACTGGCATCCCTTCCAGGCTGTACCCCAGACCTGTGCCCTGCGATGGACTGGCATCCCATCCAGGCTGTTCCCAGTGCCCTGTGATGGACTGGCATCCCGTCCAGGCTGTACCCCAGCCCTGTGCCCTGTGATAGACTGGCATCCCGTGCAGGGTGTCCCACAGCCCTGTGCCCTGCGATGGACTGGCATCCCATCCAGGTTGTACCCCAGCCCTGTGCCCTGTGATGGACTGACATCCCGTGCAGGGTGTCCCACAGCCCTGTGCCCTGCGATGGACTGGCATCCCATTAAGGCTGTACCCCAGCCCAGTGCCCTGCGATGGACTGGCATCCCGTCCAGGGTGTCCCTCAGCCCTGTGCCCTGCAATGGACTGGCATCCATTCCAGGCTGTACCCTGTGCCCTGTGATGGACTGGCATCCCGTCCAGGGTGTCCCCCAGCCCCGCGCCCTGTGATGGACTGTCATCCTGTCCAGGCTGTACCCCAGCCCTGTGCCCTGCGATGGACTGGTATCCCATCCAGGCTGTTCCCAGTGCCCTGTGATGGACTGGCATCGCGTCCAGGCTGTACCTCAGCCCCATGCCCTGTAATGGACTGGCATCCCATCCAGGCTGAACCCTCTGCCCTGTGATGGACGGGCATCCCATCTAAGCTGTACCCCAGCCCAGTGCCCTGTAATGGACATGCATCCCGTCCAGGGTGTCCCCCAGCCCTGTGCGCTGTGATGGACTGGCATCCCATCCAGGGTGTACCCCAGCCCCGTGCCCTGTGATGGACTGGCAACCCGTCCAGGGAGTCCCCCAGCCCTGTGCCCTGCGATGGACAGGCATCCCGTCCAGGCTGTACCTCAGCCCTGTGCCCTGCGATGGACTGGCATCACATCCAGGCTGTACCCCAGCCCTGTGCCCTGTGATGGACTGGCATCCCGTGCAGGGAGTCCCACATCCCTGTGCCTTGCGATGGATTGGCATCCCGTCCAGGATGTATCCCAGCCCTCTGCCCTGTGATGGACTGGCATCCCATCCAGGGTGTACCCCAGTCCAGTGCCCTGTGATGGACTGGCAACCCGTCCAGGGAGTCCCCCAGCCCTGTGCCTTGCGATGGACAGGCATCCCGTCCAGACTGTACCTCAGCCCTGTGCCCTGCGATGGACTGGCATCCCATCCAGGCTGTACCCCAGCCCTGTGCCTTGTGATGGACTGGCATCCCATCCAGGTTGTTACCCAGCACCGTGCCCTGCGATGGACTGGCATCCCGTCCAGGTTGTACCCCAGTACCCTGCCCTGCGATGGACTGGCTTCCCGTCCAGGGTGTCCCTCAGCCCTGTGCCCTGCGATGGACTGGCATCCCTTCCAGGCTGTACCCTGTGCCCTGTGATGGACTGGCATCCCGTTCAGGGTGTCCCCCAGCCCCGCGCCCTGTGATGGACTGGCATCCTGTCCAGGCTGTACCCCAGCCCTGTGCCCTGCGATGGACTGGTATCACATCCAGGCTGTTCCCAGTGCCCTGTGATGGACTGGCATCGCGTCCAGGCTGTAGCTCAGCCCCATGCCCTGTAATGGACTGGCATCCCATCAAGGCTGTACCCCAGCCCAGTGCCCTGCGATGGACTGGCATCCCGTCCAGGGTGTCCCTCAGCCCTGTGCCCTGCAATGGACTGGCATCCATTCCAGGCTGTACCCTGTGCCCTGTGATGGACTGGCATCCCGTCCAGGGTGTCCCCCAGCCCCACGCCCTGTGATGGACTGTCATCCTGTCCAGGCTGTACCCCAGCCCTGTGCCCTGCGATGGACTGGTATCCCATCCAGGCTGTTCCCAGTGCCCTGTGATGGACTGGCATCGCGTCCAGTCTGTACCTCAGCCCCATGCCCTGTAATGGACTGGCATCCCATCCAGGCTCAACCCTCTGCCCTGTGATGGACGGGCATCCCATCTAAGCTGTAACCCAGCCCTGTGCCCTGTCATGGACTGGCATCCCATCCAGGGTGTCCCCCAGCCCCGTGCCCTGTGATGGACTTGCATTCCATCCAGGCTGTACCCTGTGCCCTGTGATGCACTGGCATCCCGTCCAGGGTGTCACCCAGCCCTGTGCCCTGCGATGGACAGGCATCCCATCCAGGCTGTACCCCAGCCCTGTGCCCTGCGATGGCCTGGCATCCCATCCAGGCTGTACCCCAGCCCTGTGCCCTGTGATGGACTGGCATCCCGTGCAGGGTGTCCCACATCCCTGTGCCCTGCGATGGACTGGCCTCCCGTCCAGGGTGTCCCCCAGCCCCGTGCCCTGCGATGGACCGGAATCCCATCCAGGCTGTCCCTCAGCCCTGTGCCCTGCGATGGACTGGCATCCCATCCAGGCTGTACTCTGTGCCTTGCGATGGACTGGTATCCCGTCCAGGCTGTAACCCAGCCCTGTGCCCTTTGATGCACTGGCATCCCTTCCAGGCTGTACCCTGTGCCCTGTGATGGACTGGCATCCCGTCCAGGGTGTTCCCTAACCCCGCGCCCTGTGATGGACTGGCATCCTGTCCAGGCTGTACCCCAGACCTATGCCCTGCGATGGACTGGCATCCCAACCAGGGTGTCCCCCAGCCCTGTACCCTGTGATGGACTGGCAACCCATCCAGGGTGTCCCCCAGCCCTGTGCCATGCGATGGACTGGCATCCCATCCAGGGTGTCCCCCAGCCCTGTGCCCTGCGATGGACTGGCATCCCATCCAGGCTGTACCCCAGCCCTGTGCCCAGTGATGCACTGGCATCCCATCCAGGTTGTTACCCAGCACCCTGCCCTGTGATGGACTGGCATCCCGTCCAGGGTGTCCCTCAGCCCTGTGCCCTGCGATGGACTGGCATCCCTTCCAGGATGTACCCTGTGCCCTCTGATGGACTGGCATCCCGTCCAGGGTGTCCCCCAACCCCGCGCCCTGTGATGGACTGGCATCCTGTCCAGGCAGTACCCCAGACCTGTGCCCTGCGATGGACTGGCATCCCATCCAGGCTGTTCCCAGTGCCCTGTGATGGACTGGCATCCCGTCCAGGCTGTACCCCAGCCCTGTGCCCTGTGATAGACTGGCATCCCGTGCAGGGTGTCCCACAGCCCTGTGCCCTGCGATGGACTGGCATCCCATCCAGGTTGTACCCCAGCCCTGTGCCCTGTGATGGACTGGCATCCCATGCAGGGTGTCCCACAGCCCTGTGCCCTGCGATGGACTGGCATCCCATCAAGGCTGTACCCCAGCCCAGTGCCTGGCGATGGACTGGCATCCCGTCCAGGGTGTCCCTCAGCCCTGTGCCCTGCATTGGACTGGCATCCCTTCCAGGCTGTACCCTATGCCCTGTGATGGACTGGCATCCCGTCCAGGGTGTCCCCCAGCCCCGCGCCCTGTGATGGACTGTCATCCTGTCCAGGCTGTACCCCAGCCCTGTGCCCTGTAATGGAATGGCATCCCATCCAGGCTGAACCCTCTGCCCTGTGATGGACGGGCATCCCATCTAAGCTGTACCCCAGCCCAGTGCCCTGTCATGGACATGCATCCCGTCCAGGGTGTCCCCCAGCCCTGTGCGCTGTGATGGACTGGCATCCCATCCAGGGTGTACCCCAGCCCCGTGCCCTGTGATGGACTGGCAACCCGTCCAGGGAGTCCCCCAGCCCTGTGCCCTGCGATGGACAGGCATCCCGTCCAGGCTGTACCTCAGCCCTGTGCCCTGCGATGGACTAGCATCACATCCAGGCTGTACCCCAGCCCTGTGCCCTGTGATGGACTGGCATCCCGTGCAGGGAGTCCCACAGCCCTGTGCCTTACGATGGATTGGCATCCCGTCCAGGATGTATCCCAGCCCTCTGCCCTGTGATGGACTGGCATCCCATCCAGGGTGTACCCCAGTCCAGTGCCCTGTGATGGACTGGCAACCCGTCCAGGGAGTCCCCCAGCCCTGTGCCTTGCGATGGACAGGCATCCAGTCCAGACTGTACCTCAGCCCTGTGCCCTGCGATGGACTGGCATCCCATCCAGGCTGTACCCCAGCCCTGTGTCCTGTGATGGTCTGGCATCCCATCCAGGTTGTTACCCAGCACCGTGCCCTGCGATGGACTGGCATCCCGTCCAGGTTGTACCCCAGTACCCTGCCCTGCGATGGACTGGCATCCCGTCCAGGGTGTCCCTCAGCCCTGTGCCCTGCGATGGACAGGCATCCCTTCCAGGCTGTACCCTGTGCCCTGTGATGGACTGGCATCCCGTCCAGGGTGTCCCCCAGCCCCGCGCCCTGTGATGGACTGGCATCCTGTCCAGGCTGTACCCCTGCCCTGTGCCCTGCGATGGACTGGTATCCCATCCAGGCTGTTCCCAGTGCCCTGTGATGGACTGGCATCGCGTCCAGGCTCTAGCTCAGCCCCATGCCCTGTAATGGACTGGCATCCCATCCAGGCTGAACCCTCTGCCCTGTGATGGACGGGCATTCCATCTAAGCTGTAACCCAGCCCTGTGCCCTGTCATGGACTGGCATCCCAATCCAGGGTGTCCCCCAGCCCCGTGCACTGTGATGGACTTGCATTCCATCCAGGCTGTACCCTGTGCCCTGTGATGCACTGGCATCCCGTCCAGGGTGTCACCCAGCCCTGTGCCCTGCGATGGACAGGCATCCCGTCCAGGCTGTACCCCAGCCCTGTGCCCTGCGATGGACTGGCATCCCATCCAGGCTGTACCCCAGCCCTGTGCCCTGTTATGGACTGGCATCCCGTGCAGGGTGTCCCACATCCCTGTGCCCTGCGATGGACTGGCCTCCCGTCCAGGGTGTCCCCCAGCCCCGTGCCCTGCGATGGACCGGAATCCCATCCAGGCTGTCCATCAGCCCTGTGCCCTGCGATGGACTGGAATCCCATCCAGGCTGTACCCTGTGCCTTGCGATGGACTGGTATCCCGTCCAGGCTGTAACCCAGCCCTGTGCCCTTTGATGCACTGGCATCCCTTCCAGGCTGTACCCTGTGCCCTGTGATGGACTGGCATCCCGTCCAGGGTGTCCCCTAACCCCGCGCCCTGTGATGGACTGGCATCCTGTCCAGGCTGTACCCCAGACCTGTGCCCTGCGATGTACTGGCATCCCATCCAGGCTGTACCCTGTGCCTTGCGATGGACTGGTATCCCGTCCAGGCTGTACCCCAGCACTGTGCCCTGCGATGGACTGGCATCCCGTCCAGGGTGTCCCCCAGCCCCGTGCCCTGTGATGGACTGGCATCCCATCCAGGCTGTACCCTGTGCCCTGTGATGCACTGGCATCCCGTCCAGGGTGTCCCCCATCCCTGTACCCTGCGATCGACTGGCATCCCGTCCAGGGTGTACCCCAACCCTGTGCCCTGTGATGGACTGGCATCCCATCCAGGGTGTCCCCCAGCCCTGTGCCCTGTGATGGACTGGCGTCCCATCCAGGGTGTCCCCCAGCCATGTTCCCTGCGAAGGACTGGCAACCCATCCAGGGTGTCCCCCAGCCCCGTGCCCTGCGATGGACCGGAATCCCATCCAGGCTGTCCCCCAGCCCCGTGCCCTGCGATGGACCGGAATCCCATCCAGGCTGTCCCTCAACCCTGTGCCCTGCGATGGACTGGCATCCCATCCAGGCTGTACCCTGTGCCTTGCGATGGACTGGCATCGCATCCAGGCTGTACCCCAGCCCTGTGCCCTGTGATGGACTGGCATCCCGTGCAGGGTGTCCCACAGCCCTGTGCCCTGCGATGGACTGGCCTCCCGTCCAGGGTGTCCCACAGCCCTGTGCCTTGCGATGGATTGGCATCCCGTCCAGGATGTATCCCAGCCCTCTGCCCTGCGATGGACTGGCATCCCATCCAGGGTGTCCCCCAGCCCCGTGCCCTGTGATGGACTGGCATTCCATCCAGGCTGTACCCTGTGCCCTGTGATGCACTGGCATCCCGTCCAGGGTGTCCCCCAGCCCCGTGCCCTGTGATGGACTGGAAACCCGTCCAGGGAGTCTCCCAGCCCTGTGCCCTGCGATGGACAGGAATCCCGTCCAGGCTGTACCTCAGCCCTGTGCCCTGCGATGGACTGGCATCCCATCCAGGCTGTACCCCAGCCCTGTGCCCTGTGATGGACTGGCATCCCGTGCAGGGTGTCCCACAGCCCTGTACCTTGCGATGGATTGGCATCCCATCCAGGATATATCCCAGCCCTCTGCCCTGCGATGGACTGGCATCCCATCTAAGCTGTAACCCAGCCCTGTGCCCTGTCATGGACTGGCATCCCATCCAGGGTGTCCCCCAGCCCCGTGCCCTGTGATGGACTTGCATTCCATCCAGGCTGTACCCTGTGCCCTGTGATGCACTGGCATCCCGTCCAGGGTGTCCCCCAGCCCTGTGCCCTGTGATGGACTGGCATCCCGTCCAGGGTGTCACCCAGCCCTGTGCCCTGCGATGGACAGGCATCCGGTCCAGGCTGTACCCCAGCCCTGTGCCCTGCGATGGACTGGCATCCCATCCAGGCTGTACCCCAGCCCTGTGCCCTGTGATGGACTGGCATCCCGTGCAGGGTGTCCCACATCCCTGTGCCCTGCGATGGACTGGCCTCCGGTCCAGGGTGTCCCCCAGCCCTGTGCCCTGCGATGGACCGGAATCCCATCCAGGCTGTCCCTCAGCCCTGTGCCCTGCGATGGACTGGCATCCCATCCATGCTGTACCCTGTGCCTTGCGATGGACTGGTATCCCGTCCAGGTTGTACCCCAGCACCCTGCCCTGCGATGGACTGGCATCCCGTCCAGGGTGTCCCTCAGCCCTGTGCCTTGCGATGGACTGGCATCCCTTCCAGGCTGTACCCTGTGCCCTCTGATGGACTGGCATCCCGTCCAGGGTGTTTCCCAACCCCGCGCCCTGTGATGGACTGGCATCCTGTCCAGGCTGTACCCCAGACCTGTGCCCTGCGATGGACTGGCATCACATCCAGGCTGTTCCCAGTGCCCTGTGATGGACTGGCATCCCGTCCAGGCTGTACCCCAGCCCTGTGCCCTGTGATACACTGGCATCCCGTGCAGGGTGTCCCACAGCCCTGTGCCCTGCGATGGACTGGTATCCCATCCAGGTTGTACCCCAGCCCTTTGCACTGTGATGGACTGGCACCCCGTGCAGGTTGTACCCCAGCACCCTGCCCTGCGATGGACTGGCATCCCGTCCAGGGTGTCCCTCAGCCCTGTGCCCTGCGATGGACTGGCATCCCGTCCAGGGTGTCACCCAGCCCTGTGATGGACTAGCATCCCGTCCAGGGTGTCCCCCAGCCCCGCGCCCTGTGATGGACTGGCATCCTGTCCAGGCTGTACCCCAGACCTGTGCCCTGCGATGGACTGGCATCCCATCCAGGCTGTTCCCAGTGCCCTGTGATGGACTGGAATCCCGTCCAGGCTGTACCCCAGCCCTGTGCCCTGTGATAGACTGGCATCCCGT
Source organism: Brienomyrus brachyistius (assembly GCF_023856365.1). Classification (NCBI taxonomy): domain Eukaryota; kingdom Metazoa; phylum Chordata; class Actinopteri; order Osteoglossiformes; family Mormyridae; genus Brienomyrus; species Brienomyrus brachyistius. The sequence goes on from NW_026042722.1 coordinate 54,641, forward strand.
CCAGGGTGTCCCCCAGCCCCGTGCCCTGTGATGGACTGGCATCGCATCCAGGCTGTACCCTGTGCCCTGTGATGCACTGGCATCCCGTCCAGGGTGTCCATCAGCCCTGTGCCCGATGATGGGCTGGCATCCCGGCCAGGCTGTACCCCTAGCCCTGTGCCCTGTGATGGAGTGGCATCCCATCCAGGGTGTCCCCCCTGCCCTGTGCCCTGTGATGGACTGGCATCCCGTCCAGGCTGTACCCCAGCCCTGTGCCCTGTGATGGACTGGCATCCCATGCAGGCTGTTCCCAGTGCCCTGTGATGGACTGGCATCCCATCCAGGATGTACCCCAGCCCTGTGCCCTGTGATGGACTGGCATCCCATGCAGGTTGTCCCAAAGCCCTGTGCCATGCGATGGACTGGCATCCCATCCAGGGTGTCCCCCAGCCCTGTGCCCTGCGATGGACTGGCATCCCATCCAGGCTGTACCCCAGCCCTGTGCCCAGTGATGGACTGGCATCCCATCCAGGTTGTTACCCAGCACCGTGCCCTGCGATGGACTGGCATCCCGTCCAGGTTGTACCCCAGCACCCTGCCCTGCGATGGACTGGCATCCCGTCCAGGGTGTCCCTCAGCCCTGTGCCCTGCGATGGACTGGCATCCCTTCCAGGCTGTACCCTGTGCCCTCTGATGGACTTGCATCCCGTCCAGGGTGTCCCCCAACCCCGCGCCCTGTGATGGACTGGCATCCTGTCCAGGCTGTACCCCAGACCTGTGCCCTGCGATGGACTGGCATCCCATCCAGGCTGTTCCCAGTGCCCTGTGATGGACTGGCATCCCGTCCAGGCTGTACCCCAGCCCTGTGCCCTGTGATAGACTGGCATCCCATGCAGGGTGTCCCACAGCCCTGTGCCCTGCGATGGACTGGCATCCCATCCAGGTTGTACCCCAGCCCTGTGCCCTGTGATGGACTGGCATCCCGTGCAGGGTGTCCCACAGCCCTGTGCCCTGCGATGGACTGGCATCCCATCAAGGCTGTACCCCAGCCCAGTGCCCTGCGATGGACTGGCATCCCGTCCAGGGTGTCCCTCAGCCCTGTGCCCTGCAATGGACTGGCATCCCTTCCAGGCTGTACCCTGTGCCCTGTGATGGACTGGCATCCCGTCCAGGGTGTCCCCCCAGCCCCGCGCCCTGTGATGGACTGTCATCCTATCCAGGCTGTACCCCAGCCCTGTGCCCTGCGATGGACTGGTATCCCATCCAGGCTGTTCCCAGTTCCCTGTGATGGACTGGCATCGCGTCCAGGCTGTACCTCAGCCCCATGCCCTGTAATGGACTGGCATCCCATCCAGGCTGAACCCTCTGCCCTGTGATGGACGGGCATCCCATCTAAGCTGTACCCCAGCCCAGTGCCCTGTCATGGACATGCATCCCGTCCAGGGTGTCCCCCAGCCCTGTGCGCTGTGATGGACTGGCATCCCATCCAGGGTGTACCCCAGCCCCGTGCCCTGTGATGGACTGGCAACCCGTCCAGGGAGTCCCCCAGCCCTGTGCCCTGCGATGGACAGGCATCCCGTCCAGGCTGTACCTCAGCCCTGTGCTCTGCGATGGACTGGCATCCTGTCCAGGCTGTACCCCAGACCTCTGCCTGCGATGGACTGGCATCCCATCCAGGGTGTCCCCCAGCCCTGTACCCTGTGATGGACTGGCATCCCATCCAGGGTGTCCCCCAGCCCTGTGCCATGCGATGGACTGGCATCCCATCCAGGGTGTCCCCCAGCCCTGTGCCCTGCGATGGACTGGCATCCAATCCAGGCTGTACCCCAGCCCTGTACCCTGTGATGGACTGGCATCCCATCCAGGTTGTTACCCAGCACCGTGCCCTGCGATGGACTGGCATCCCGTCCAGGTTGTACCCCAGCATCCTGCCCTGCGATGGACTGGCATCCCGTCCAGGGTGTCCCTCAGCCCTGTGCCCTGCGATGGACTGGCATCCCGTCCAGGGTGTCCCCCAGCCCCGTGCCCTGTGATGGACTGGCATCGCATCCAGGCTGTACCCTGTGCCCTGTGATGCACTGGCATCCCGTCCAGGGTGTCGATCAGCCCTGTGCCCGATGATGGGCTGGCATCCCGGCCAGGCTGTACCACTAGCCCTCTGCCCTGTGATGGAGTGGCATCCCATCCAGGGTGTCCCCCTGCCCTGTGCCCTGTGATGGACTGGCATCCCGTACAGGCTGTACCCCAACCCTGTGCCCTGCGTTGGACTGGCATCCCATCCAGGCTGTTCCCAGTGCCCTGTGATGGACTGGCATCCCGTCCAGGCTGTACCCCAGCCCTGTGCCCTGTGATGGACTGGCATCCCATGCAGGTTGTCCCACAGCCCTGTGCCCTGCTATGGACTGGTATCCCATCTAGGTTGTTACCCAGCACCGTGCCCTGCGATGGACTGGCATCCCGTCTAGGTTGTACCCCAGCACCCTGCCCTGCGATGGACTGGCATCTCGTCCAGGGTGTCCCTCAGCCCTGTGCCCTGCGATGGACTGGCATCCCTTCCAGGCTGTACCCTGTGCCCTGTGATGGACTGGCATCCCGTCCATGGTGTCCCCCAACCCCGCGCCCTGTGATGGACTGGCATCCTGTCCAGGCTGTACCTCAGACCTGTGCCCTGCGATGGACTGGCATCCCATCCAGGCTGTTCCCAGTGCCCTGTGATGGACTGGCATCCCGTCCAGGCTGTACCCCAGCCCTGTGCCCTGTGATAGACTGGCATCCCGTGCAGGGTGTCCCACAGCCCTGTGCCCTGCGATGGACTGGCATCCCGTCCAGGGTGTCCCCCAGCCGCGTGCCCTGTGATGGACTGGCATCCCATCCAGGCTGTACCCTGTGCCCTGTGATGCACTGGCATCCCGTCCAGGGTTTCCCACAGCCCTGTGCCCTGCGATGGACTGGCATCCCGTCCAGGGTGTACCCCAGCCCTGTGCCCTGTGATGGACTGGCATCCCATCCAGGGTGTCCCCCAGCCCTGTGCCCTGTGATGGACTGGCATCCCATCCAGGGTGTCCCCCAGCCATGTGCCCTGCGAAGTACTGGCATCCCATCCAGGGTGTACCCCAGCCCCGTGCCCTGTGATGGACTGGCATCCCATCTAGGGTGTACCCCAGCCCCGTGCCCTGTGATGGACTGGCAACCCGTCCGGGGAGTCCCCCAGCCCTGTGCCCTGCGATTGACAGGCATCCCGTCCAGGCTGTACCTCAGCCCTGTGCCCTGCGATGGACTGGCATCCCATCCAGGCTGTACCCCAGCCCTGTGCCCTATGATGGACTGGCATCCCGTGCAGGGTGTCCAACAGCCCTGTGCCTTGCGATGGATTGGCATTCCGTCCAGGATGTATCCCTGCCCTGTGCCCTGTGATGGACTGGCATCCCGTACAGGCTGTACCCCAACCCTGTGCCCTGCATTGGACTGGTATCCCGTCCAGGCTGTACCCCAGCCCTGTGCCCTGCGATGTACTGGCATCCCGTCCAGGGTGTCCCCCAGCCCCGTGCCCTGTGATGGACTGGCATCCCATCCAGGCTGTACCCTGTGCCCTGTGATGCACTGGCATCCCGTCCAGGGTGTCCATCAGCCCTGTGCCCTATGATGGGCTGGCATCCCGGCCAGGGTGTCCCTCAGCCCTGTGCCCTGCGATGGACTGGCATCCCATCCAGGGTGTCCCCTAGCCCTGTGCCCTGTGATGGAGTGGCATCCCATCCAGGGTGCCCCCCAGCCCTGTGCCCTGTGATGTACTGGCATCCTGTCCAGGGTGTCCCCCTGCCCTCTGCCCTGCGATGGACAGGCATCCCGTACAGGCTGTACCCCAGCCCTGTGCCCTGCGTTGGACTGGCATCCCATCCAGGCTGTTCCCAGTGCCCTGTGATGGACTGGCATTCTGTCCAGGCTGTACCCCAGCTCTGTGCCCTGTGATGGACTGGCATCCCATGCAGGGTGTCCCACAGCCCTGTGCCCTGCAATGGACAGGTATCCCATCCAGGTTGTTACCCAGCACCGTGCCCTTCGATGGACTGGCATCCCTCCAGGTTGTACCCCAGCACCCTGCCCTGCGATGGACTGGCATCCCGTCCTGGGTGTCCCTCAGCCCTGTGCCCTGCGATGGACTGGCATCCCTTCCAGGCTGTACCCTGTGCCCTGCGATGGACTGGCATCCCGTCCAGGGTGTCCCTCAGCCCTGTGCCCTGCGATGGACTGGCATCCCTTCCAGGCTGTACCCTGTGCCCTCTGATGGACTTGCATCCCGTCCAGGGTGTCCCCCAACCCCGCGCCCTGTGATGGACTGGCATCCTGTCCAGGCTGTACCCCAGACCTGTGCCCTGCGATGGACTGGCATCCCATCCAGGCTGTTCCCAGTGCCCTGTGATGGACTGCCATCCCGTCCAGGCTGTACCCCAGCCCTGTGCCCTGTGATAGACTGGCATCCCATGCAGGGTGTCCCACAGCCCTGTGCCCTGCGATGGACTGGCATCCCATCCAGGTTGTACCCCAGCCCTGTGCCCTGTGATGGACTGGCATCCCGTGCAGGGTGTCCCACAGCCCTGTGCCCTGCGATGGACTGGCATCCCATCAAGGCTGTACCCCAGCCCAGTGCCCTGCGATGGACTGGCATCCCGTCCAGGGTGTCCCTCAGCCCTGTGCCCTGCAATGGACTGGCATCCCTTCCAGGCTGTACCCTGTGCCCTGTGATGGACTGGCATCCCGTCCAGGGTGTCCCCCAGCCCCGCGCCCTGTGATGGACTGTCATCCTATCCAGGCTGTAACCCCAGCCCTGTGCCCTGCGATGGACTGGTATCCCATCCAGGCTGTTCCCAGTTCCCTGTGATGGACTGGCATCGCGTCCAGGCTGTACCTCAGCCCCATGCCCTGTAATGGACTGGCATCCCATCCAGGCTGAACCCTCTGCCCTGTGATGGACGGGCATCCCATCTAAGCTGTACCCCAGCCCAGTGCCCTGTCATGGACATGCATCCCGTCCAGGGTGTCCCCCAGCCCTGTGCGCTGTGATGGACTGGCATCCCATCCAGGGTGTACCCCAGCCCCGTGCCCTGTGATGGACTGGCAACCCGTCCAGGGAGTCCCCCAGCCCTGTGCCCTGCGATGGACAGGCATCCCGTCCAGGCTGTACCTCAGCCCTGTGCTCTGCGATGGACTGGCATCCTGTCCAGGCTGTACCCTGACCTCTGCCTGCGATGGACTGGCATCCCATCCAGGGTGTCCCCCAGCCCTGTACCCTGTGATGGACTGGCATCCCATCCAGGGTGTCCCCCAGCCCTGTGCCATGCGATGGACTGGCATCCCATCCAGGGTGTCCCCCAGCCCTGTGCCCTGCGATGGACTGGCATCCAATCCAGGCTGTACCCCAGCCCTGTACCCTGTGATGGACTGGCATCCCATCCAGGTTGTTACCCAGCACCGTGGCCCTGCGATGGACTGGCATCCCGTCCAGGTTGTACCCCAGCATCCTGCCCTGCGATGGACTGGCATCCCGTCCAGGGTGTCCCTCAGCCCTGTGCCCTGCGATGGACTGGCATCCCGTCCAGGGTGTCCCCCCAGCCCCGTGCCCTGTGATGGACTGGCATCGCATCCAGGCTGTACCCTGTGCCCTGTGATGCCTGGCATCCCGTCCAGGGTGTCGATCAGCCCTGTGCCCGATGATGGGCTGGCATCCCGGCCAGGCTGTACCACTAGCCCTCTGCCCTGTGATGGAGTGGCATCCCATCCAGGGTGTCCCCCTGTCCTGTGCCCTGTGATGGACTGGCATCCCGTACAGGCTGTACCCCCAACCCTGTGCCCTGCGTTGGACTGGCATCCCATCCAGGCTGTTCCCAGTGCCCTGTGATGGACTGGCATCCCGTCCAGGCTGTACCCCAGCCCTGTGCCCTGTGATGGACTGGCATCCCATGCAGGTTGTCCACAGCCCTGTGCCCTGCGATGGACTGGTATCCCATCTAGGTTGTTACCCAGCACCGTGCCCTGCGATGGATTGGCATCCCGTCTAGGTTGTACCCCAGCACCCTGCCCTGCGATGGACTGGCATCTCGTCCAGGTGTCCCTCAGCCCTGTGCCCTGCGATGGACTGGCATCCCTTCCAGGCTGTACCCTGTGCCCTGTGATGGACTGGCATCCCGTCCATGGTGTCCCCCAACCCCGCGCCCTGTGATGGACTGGCATCCTGTCCAGGCTGTACCTCAGACCTGTGCCCTGCGATGACTGGCATCCCATCCAGGCTATTCCCAGTGCCCTGTGAGGGACTGGCATCCCGTCCAGGCTGTACCCCAGCCCTGTGCCCTGTGATAGACTGGCATCCCGTGCAGGGTGTCCCACAGCCCTGTGCCCTGCGATGGACTGGCATCCCGTCCAGGGTGTCCCCCAGCCGCGTGCCCTGTGATGGACTGGCATCCCATCCAGGCTGTACCCTGTGCCCTGTGATGCACTGGCATCCCGTCCAGGGTTTCCCACAGCCCTGTGCCCTGCGATGGACTGGCATCCCGTCCAGGTGTACCCCAGCCCTGTGCCCTGTGATGGACTGGCATCCCATCCAGGGTGTCCCCCAGCCCTGTGCCCTGTGATGGACTGGCATCCCATCCAGGGTGTCCCCCAGCCATGTGCCCTGCGAAGTACTGGCATCCCATCCAGGGTGTACCCCAGCCCCGTGCCCTGTGATGACTGGCATCCCATCTAGGGTGTACCCCAGCCCCGTGCCCTGTGATGGACTGGCAACCCGTCCGGGGAGTCCCCCAGCCCTGTGCCCTGCGATTGACAGGCATCCCGTCCAGCTGTACCTCAGCCCTGTGCCCTGCGATGGACTGGCATCCCATCCAGGCTGTACCCCAGCCCTGTGCCCTATGATGGACTGGCATCCGTGCAGGGTGTCCAACAGCCCTGTGCCTTGCGATGGATTGGCATTCCGTCCAGGATGTATCCCTGCCCTGTGCCCTGTGATGGACTGGCATCCCGTACAGGCTGTACCCCAACCCTGTGCCCTGCATTGGACTGGTATCCCGTCCAGGCTGTACCCCAGCCCTGTGCCCTGCGATGTACTGGCATCCCGTCCAGGGTGTCCCCCAGCCCCGTGCCCTGTGATGGACTGGCATCCCATCCAGGCTGTACCCTGTGCCCTGTGATGCACTGGCATCCCGTCCAGGGTGTCCATCAGCCCTGTGCCCTATGATGGGCTGGCATCCCGGCCAGGGTGTCCCTCAGCCCTGTGCCCTGCGATGGACTGGCATCCCATCCAGGGTGTCCCCTAGCCCTGTGCCCTGTGATGGAGTGGCATCCCATCCAGGTGCCCCCAGCCCTGTGCCCTGTGATGTACTGGCATCCTGTCCAGGGTGTCCCCCCTGCCCTCTGCCCTGCGATGGACAGGCATCCCGTACAGGCTGTACCCCAGCCCTGTGCCCTGCGTTGGACTGGCATCCCATCCAGGCTGTTCCCAGTGCCCTGTGATGGACTGGCATTCTGTCCAGGCTGTACCCCAGCTCTGTGCCCTGTGATGGACTGGCATCCCATGCAGGGTGTCCCACAGCCCTGTGCCCTGCAATGGACAGGTATCCCATCCAGGTTGTTACCCAGCACCGTGCCCTTCGATGGACTGGCATCCCGTCCAGGTTGTACCCCAGCACCCTGCCCTGCGATGGACTGGCATCCGTCCTGGGTGTCCCTCAGCCCTGTGCCCTGCGATGGACTGGCATCCCTTCCAGCTGTACCCTGTGCCCTGCGATGGACTGGCATCCCGTCCAGGGTGTCCCTCAGCCCTGTGCCCTGCGATGGACTGGCATCCCTTCCAGGCTGTACCCTGTGCCCTCTGATGGACTTGCATCCGTCCAGGGTGTCCCCCAACCCCGCGCCCTGTGATGGACTGGCATCCTGTCCAGGCTGTACCCCAGACCTGTGCCCTGCGATGGACTGGCATCCCATCCAGGCTGTTCCCAGTGCCCTGTGATGGACTGGCATCCCGTCCAGGCTGTACCCCAGCCCTGTGCCCTGTGATAGACTGGCATCCCATGCAGGGTGTCCCACAGCCCTGTGCCCTGCGATGGACTGGCATCCCATCCAGGTTGTACCCCAGGCCCTGTTCCCTGTGATGGACTGGCATCCCGTGCAGGGTGTCCACAGCCCTGTGCCCTGCGATGGACTGGCATCCCATCAAGGCTGTACCCCAGCCAGTGCCCTGCGATGGACTGGCATCCCGTCCAGGGTGTCCCTCAGCCCTGTGCCCTGCAATGGACTGGCATCCCTTCCAGGCTGTACCCTGTGCCCTGTGATGGACTGGCATCCCGTCCAGGGTGTCCCCCAGCCCCGCGCCCTGTGATGGACTGTCATCCTGTCCAGGCTGTACCCCAGCCCTGTGCCCTGCGATGGACTGGTATCCCATCCAGGCTGTTCCCAGTTCCCTGTGATGGACTGGCATCGCGTCCAGGCTGTACCTCAGCCCCATGCCCTGTAATGGACTGGCATCCCATCCAGGCTGAACCCTCTGCCCTGTGATGGACGGGCATCCCATCTAAGCTGTACCCCAGCCCAGTGCCCTGTCATGGACATGCATCCCGTCCAGGGTGTCCCCCAGCCCTGTGCGCTGTGATGGACTGGCATCCCATCCAGGGTGTACCCCAGCCCCGTGCCCTGTGATGGACTGGCAACCGTCCAGGGAGTCCCCCAGCCCTGTGCCCTGCGATGGACAGGCATCCCGTCCAGGCTGTACCTCAGCCCTGTGCCCTGCGATGGACTGGCATCCTGTCCAGGCTGTACCCCAGACCTCTGCCCTGCGATGGACTGGCATCCCATCCAGGGTGTCCCCCAGCCCTGTACCCTGTGATGGACTGGCATCCCATCCAGGGTGTCCCCCAGCCCTGTGCCATGCGATGGACTGGCATCCCATCCAGGGTGTCCCCCAGCCCTGTGCCCTGCGATGGACTGGCATCCAATCCAGGCTGTACCCCAGCCCTGTGCCCTGTGATGGACTGGCATCCCATCCAGGTTGTTACCCAGCACCGTGCCCTGCGATGGACTGGCATCCCGTCCAGGTTGTACCCCAGCACCCTGCCCTGCGATGGACTGGCATCCCGTCCAGGGTGTCCCTCAGCCCTGTGCCCTGCGATGGACTGGCATCCCGTCCAGGGTGTCCCCCAGCCCCGTGCCCTGTGATGGACTGGCATCGCATCCAGGCTGTACCCTGTGCCCTGTGATGCACTGGCATCCCGTCCAGGGTGTCCATCAGCCCTGTGCCCGATGATGGGCTGGCATCCCGGCCAGGCTGTACCACTAGCCCTCTGCCCTGTGATGGACTGGCATCCCGTCCTGGGTGTCCCTCAGCCCTGTGCCCTGCGATGGACTGGCATCCCTTCCAGGCTGTACCCTGTGCCCTGTGATGGACTGGCATCCCGTCCAGGGTGTCCCCCAGCCCCGCGCCCTGTGATAGACTGGCATCCTGTCCAGGCTGTACCCCAGCCCTGTGCCCTGCGATGGACTGGCATCCCGTCCAGGGTGTCCCCCAGCCCCGTGCCCTGTGATGGACTGGCATCCCATCCAGGCTTTACCCTGTGCCCTGTGATGCACTGGCATCCCGTCCAGGGTGTCCATCAGCCCTGTGCCCTATGATGGGCTGGCATCCCAGCCAGGGTGTCCCTCAGCCCTTTGCCCTGCGATGGACTGGCATCCCATCCAGGGTGTCCCCTAGCCCTGTGCCCTGTGATGGAGTGGCATCCCATCCAGGGTACCCCCAAGCCCTGTGCCCTGTGATGGACTGGCATCCTGTCCAGGGTGTCCCCCTGCCCTCTGCCCTGCGATGGACAGGCATCCCGTACAGGCTGTACCCCAGCCCTGTGCCCTGCGTTGGACTGGCATCCCATCCAGGCTGTTCCCCAGCCCTGTGCCCTGTGATGGACTGGCATCCCATGCAGGGTGTCCCACAGCCCTGTGCCCTGCGATGGACTGGTATCCCATCCAGGTTGTTACCCAGCACCGTGCCCTGCGATGGACTGGCATCCCGTCCAGGTTGTACCCCAGCACCCTGCCCTGCGATGGACTGGCATCCCGTCCAGGGTGTCCCTCAGCCCTGTGCCCTGCGATGGACTGGCATCCTGTCCAGGCTGTACCCCAGACCTCTGCCCTGCGATGGACTGGCATCCCATCCAGGGTGTCCCCCAGCCCTGTACCCTGTGATGGACTGGCATCCCATCCAGGGTGTCCCCCAGCCCTGTGCCATGCGATGGACTGGCATCCCATCCAGGGTGTCCCCCAGCCCTGTGCCCTGCGATGGACTGGCATCCAATCCAGGCTGTACCCTAGACCTGTGCCCTGTGATGGACTGGCATCCCATCCAGGTTGTTACCCAGCACCGTGCCCTGCGATGGACTGGCATCCCGTCCAGGTTGTACCCCAGCACCCTGCCCTGCGATGGACTGGCATCCCGTCCAGGGTGTCCCTCAGCCCTGTGCCCTGCGATGGACTGGCATCCCGTCCAGGGTGTCCCCCAGCCCCGTGCCCTGTGATGGACTGGCATCGCATCCAGGCTGTACCCTGTGCCCTGTGATGCACTGGCATCCCGTCCAGGGTGTCCATCAGCCCTGTGCCCGATGATGGGCTGGCATCCCGGCCAGGCTGTACCACTAGCCCTCTGCCCTGTGATGGAGTGGCATCCCATCCAGGGTGTCCCCCTGCCCTGTGCCCTGTGATGGACTGGCATCCCGTACAGGCTGTACCCCAACCCTGTGCCCTGCGTTGGACTGGCATCCCATCCAGGCTGTTCCCAGTGCCCTGTGATGGACTGGCATCCCGTCCAGGCTGTACCCCAGCCCTGTGCCCTGTGATGGACTGGCATCCCATGCAGGTTGTCCCACAGCCCTGTGCCCTGCGATGGACTGGTATCCCATCTAGGTTGTTACCCAGCACCGTGCCCTGCGATGGACTGGCATCCCGTCTAGGTTGAACCCCAGCACCCTGCCCTGCGATGGACTGGCATCTCGTCCAGGGTGTCCCTCAGCCCTGTGCCCTGCGATGGACTGGCATCCCTTCCAGGCTGTACCCTGTGCCCTGTGATGGACTGGCATCCCGTCCATGGTGTCCCCCAACCCCGCCCCCTGTGATGGACTGGCATCCTGTCCAGGCTGTACCTCAGACCTGTGCCCTGCGATGGACTGGCATCCCATCCAGGCTGTTCCCAGTGCCATGTGATGGACTGGCATCCCGTCCAGGCTGTACCCCAGCCCTGTGCCCTGTGATAGACTGGCATCCCGTGCAGGGTGTCCCACAGCCCTGTGCCCTGCGATGGACTGGCATCCCGTCCAGGGTGTCCCCCAGCCGCGTGCCCTGTGATGGACTGGCATCCCATCCAGGCTGTACCCTGTGCCCTGTGATGCACTGGCATCCCGTCCAGGGTGTCCCACAGCCCTGTGCCCTGCGATGGACTGGCATCCCGTCCAGGGTGTACCCCAGCCCTGTGCCCTGTGATGGACTGGCATCCCATCCAGGGTGTCCCCCAGCCCTGTGCCCTGTGATGGACTGGCATCCCATCCAGGGTGTTCCCCAGCCATGTGCCCTGCGAAGGACTGGCATCCCATCCAGGGTGTACCCCAGCCCCGTGCCCTGTGATGGACTGGCATCCCATCTAGGGTGTACCCCAGCCCCGTGCCCTGTGATGGACTGGCAACCCGTCCGGGGAGTCCCCCAGCCCTGTGCCCTGCGATTGACAGGCATCCCGTCCAGGCTGTACCTCAGCCCTGTGCCCTGCGATGGACTGGCATCCCATCCAGGCTGTACCCTGTGCCCTGTGATGCACTGGCATCCCGTCCAGGGTGTCCATCAGCCCTGTGCCCGATGATGGGCTGGCATCCCGGCCAGGCTGTACCACTAGCCCTCTGCCCTGTGATGGAGTGGCATCCCATCCAGGGTGTCCCCCTGCCCTGTGCCCTGTGATGGACTGGCATCCCGTACAGGCTGTACCCCAACCCTGTGCCCTGCGTTGGACTGGCATCCCATCCAGGCTGTTCCCAGTGCCCTGTGATGGACTGGCATCCCGTCCAGGCTGTACCCCAGCCCTGTGCCCTGTGATGGACTGGCATCCCATGCAGGTTGTCCCACAGCCCTGTGCCCTGCGATGGACTGGTATCCCATCTAGGTTGTTACCCAGCACCGTGCCCTGCGATGGACTGGCATCCCGTCTAGGTTGAACCCCAGCACCCTGCCCTGCGATGGACTGGCATCTCGTCCAGGGTGTCCCTCAGCCCTGTGCCCTGCGATGGACTGGCATCCCTTCCAGGCTGTACCCTGTGCCCTGTGATGGACTGGCATCCCGTCCATGGTGTCCCCCAACCCCGCCCCCTGTGATGGACTGGCATCCTGTCCAGGCTGTACCTCAGACCTGTGCCCTGCGATGGACTGGCATCCCATCCAGGCTGTTCCCAGTGCCATGTGATGGACTGGCATCCCGTCCAGGCTGTACCCCAGCCCTGTGCCCTGTGATAGACTGGCATCCCGTGCAGGGTGTCCCACAGCCCTGTGCCCTGCGATGGACTGGCATCCCGTCCAGGGTGTCCCCCAGCCGCGTGCCCTGTGATGGACTGGCATCCCATCCAGGCTGTACCCTGTGCCCTGTGATGCACTGGCATCCCGTCCAGGGTGTCCCACAGCCCTGTGCCCTGCGATGGACTGGCATCCCGTCCAGGGTGTACCCCAGCCCTGTGCCCTGTGATGGACTGGCATCCCATCCAGGGTGTCCCCCAGCCCTGTGCCCTGTGATGGACTGGCATCCCATCCAGGGTGTTCCCCAGCCATGTGCCCTGCGAAGGACTGGCATCCCATCCAGGGTGTACCCCAGCCCCGTGCCCTGTGATGGACTGGCATCCCATCTAGGGTGTACCCCAGCCCCGTGCCCTGTGATGGACTGGCAACCCGTCCGGGGAGTCCCCCAGCCCTGTGCCCTGCGATTGACAGGCATCCCGTCCAGGCTGTACCTCAGCCCTGTGCCCTGCGATGGACTGGCATCCCATCCAGGCTGTACCCCAGCCCTGTGCCCTATGATGGACTGGCATCCCGTGCAGGGTGTCCAACAGCCCTGTGCCTTGCGATGGATTGGCATTCCGTCCAGGATGTATCCCTGCCCTGTGCCCTGTGATGGACTGGCATCCCGTACAGGCTGTACCCCAACCCTGTGCCCTGCATTGGACTGGTATCCCGTCCAGGCTGTACCCCAGCCCTGTGCCCTGCGATGTACTGGCATCCCGTCCAGGGTGTCCCCCAGCCCCGTGCCCTGTGATGGACTGGCATCCCATCCAGGCTGTACCCTGTGCCCTGTGATGCACTGGCATCCCGTCCAGGGTGTCCATCAGCCCTGTGCCCTATGATGGGCTGGCATCCCGGCCAGGGTGTCCCTCAGCCCTGTGCCCTGCGATGGACTGGCATCCCATCCAGGGTGTCCCCTAGCCCTGTGCCCTGTGATGGAGTGGCATCCCATCCAGGGTGCCCCCCAGCCCTGTGCCCTGTGATGTACTGGCATCCTGTCCAGGGTGTCCCCCTGCCCTCTGCCCTGCGATGGACAGGCATCCCGTACAGGCTGTACCCCAGCCCTGTGCCCTGCGTTGGACTGGCATCCCATCCAGGCTGTTCCCAGTGCCCTGTGATGGACTGGCATCCCGTCCAGGCGGTACCCCAGCTCTGTGCCCTGTGATGGACTGGCATCCCATGCAGAGTGTCCCACAGCCCTGTGCCCTGCAATGGACAGGTATCCCATCCAGGTTGTTACCCAGCACCGTGCCCTTCGATGGACTGGCATCCCGTCCAGGTTGTACCCCAGCACCCTGCCCTGCGATGGACTGGCATCCCGTCCTGGGTGTCCCTCAGCCCTATGCCCTGCGATGGACTGGCATCCCTTCCAGGCTGTACCCTGTGCCCTGTGATGGACTGGCATCCCGTCCAGGGTGTCCCCCAGCCCCGCGCCCTGTGATAGACTGGCATCCTGTCCAGGCTGTACCCCAGCCCTGTGCCCTGCGATGGACTGGCATCCCGTCCAGGGTGTCCCCCAGCCCCGTGCCCTGTGATGGACTGGCATCCCATCCAGGCTGTACCCTGTGCCCTGTGATGCACTGGCATCCCGTCCAGGGTGTCCATCAGCCCTGTGCCCTATGATGGGCTGGCATCCCAGCCAGGGTGTCCCTCAGCCCTTTGCCCTGCGATGGACTGGCATCCCATCCAGGGTGTCCCCTAGCCCTGTGCCCTGTGATGGAGTGGCATCCCATCCAGGGTACCCCCAAGCCCTGTGCCCTGTGATGGACTGGCATCCTGTCCAGGGTGTCCGCCTGCCCTCTGCCCTGCGATGGACAGGCATCCCGTACAGGCTGTACCCCAGCCCTGTGCCCTGCGTTGGACTGGCATCCCATCCAGGCTGTTCCCCAGCCCTGTGCCCTGTGATGGACTGGCATCCCATGCAGGGTGTCCCACAGCCCTGTGCCCTGCGATGGACTGGTATCCCATCCAGGTTTTTACCCAGCACCGTGCCCTGCGATGGACTGGCATCCCGTCAAGGTTGTACCCCAGCACCCTGCCCTGCGATGGACTGGCATCCCGTCCAGGGTGTCCCTCAGCCCTGTGCCCTGCGATGGAATGGCATCCCTTCCAGGCTGTACCCTGTGCCCTGTGATGGACTGGCATCCCGTCCAGGGTGTCCCCCAACCCCGCGCCCTGTGATGGACTGGCATCCTGTCCAGGCTGTACCCCAGACCTGTGCCCTGCGATGGACTGGCATCCCATCCAGGCAGTTCCCAGTGCCCTGTGATGTACTGGCATCCCGTCCAGGCTGTACTCCAGCCCTGTGCCCTGTGATAGACTGGCATCCCGTGCAGGGTGTCCCACAGCCCTGTGCCCTGCGATGGACTGGCATCCCATCCCGGTTGTACCCCAGCCCTGTGCCCTATGATGGAATGGCATCCCGTGCAGGGTGTCCCACAGCCCTGTGCCCTGCGATGGACTGGCATCCCATCCAGGCTGTACCCCAGCCCAGTGCCCTGCGATGGACTGGCATCCCGTCCAGGGTGTCCCTCAGCCCTGTGCCCATCAACGGACTGGCATCCCTTCCAGGCTGTACCCTGTGCCCTTTGATGGACTGTCATCCCGTCCAGGCTGTTCCCAGTGCCCTGTGATGGACTGGCATCCCGTCCAGGCTGTACCCCAGCCCTGTGCCCTGTGATGGACTGGCATCCCATGCAGGGTGTCCCACAGCTCTGTGCCCTGCGATGGACTGGCATCCCATCCAGGTTGTACCCCAGCCCTGTGCCCTGTGATGGACTGGCATCCCGTCCAGGGTGTCCCCTAACCCCGCGCCCTGTGATGGACTGGCATCCTGTCCAGGCTGTACCCCAGACATGTGCCCTGCGATGGACTGGCATCCCGTCAAGGGTGTCCCTCAGCCCTGTACCCTGTGATGGACTGGCATCCCATCCAGGGTGTCCCCCAGCCCTGTGCCCTGCGATGGACTGGCATCCCATCCAGGGTGTCCACCAGCCCTGTGCCCTGCGATGGACTGGCATCCCATCCAGGCTGTACCCCAGCCCTGTGCCCTGTGATGGACTGGCATCCCATCCAGGTTGTTACCCAGCACCGTGCCCTGCGATGGACTGGAATCCTGTCCAGGCTGTTCCCCAGCCCTGTGCCCTGCGATGGACTGGTATCCCATCCAGGCTGTTCCCAGTGCCCTGTGATGGACTGGCATCGCGTCCAGGCTGTACCTCAGCCCCATGCCCTGTAATGGACTCGTATCCCATCCAGGCTGAACCCTCTGCCCTGTGATGGACGGGCATCCCATCTAAGCTGTACCCCAGCCCTGTGCCCGGTCATGGACTTGCATCCCGTCCAGGGTGTCCCCCAGCCCTGTACCCTGTGATTGACTGGCATCCCATCCAGGGTGTCCCCCAGCCCTGTACCCTGCGATCGACTGGCATCCCGTCCAGGGTGTACCCCAGCCCTGTGCCATGTGATGGACTGGCATCCCATGCAGGGTGTCCCCCAGCCCTGTGCCCTGTGATGGACTGGCATCCCATCCAGGGTGTCCCCCAGCCCTGTGCCCTGCGATGGACTGGCATCCCATCCAGGGTGTACCCCAGCACCGTGCCCTGTGATGGTCTGGCATCCCATCCAGGGTGTACCCCAGTCCAGTGCCCTGTGATGGACTGGCATCCCGTGCAGGGTGTCCCACAGCCCTGTGCCCTGCGATGGACTGGCATCCCATCAAGGCTGTACCCCAGCCCAGTGCCCTGCGATGGTCAGGCATCCCGTCCAGACTGTACCTCAGCCCTGTGCCCTGCGATGGACTGGCATCCCATCCAGGCTGTATCCCAGCCCTGTGCCCTGTGATGGACTGGCATCCCATCCAGATTGTTACTCAGCACCGTGCCCTGCGATGGACTGGCATCCCGTCCAGGTTGTACCCCAGCACCCTGCCCTGCGATGGACTGGCATCCCGTCCAGGGTGTCCCTCAGCCCTGTGCCCTGCGATGGACTGGCATCCCTTCCAGGCTGTACCCCAGACCTGTGCCCTGCGATGGACTGGCATCCCATCCAGGCTGTTCCCAGTGCCCTGTGATGGACTGGCATCCCGTCCAGGCTGTACCCCAGCCCTGTGCCCTGTGATAGACTGGCATCCCGTGCAGGGTGTCCCACAGCCCTGTGCCCTGCGATGGACTGGCATCCCATCCAGGTTGTACCCCAGCCCTGTGCCCTGTGATGGACTGACATCCCGTGCAGGGTGTCCCACAGCCCTGTGCCCTGCGATGGACTGGCATCCCATTAAGGCTGTACCCCAGCCCAGTGCCCTGCGATGGACTGGCATCCCGTCCAGGGTGTCCCTCAGCCCTGTGCCCTGCAATGGACTGGCATCCATTCCAGGCTGTACCCTGTGCCCTGTGATGGACTGGCATCCCGTCCAGGGTGTCCCCCAGCCCCGCGCCCTGTGATGGACTGTCATCCTGTCCAGGCTGTACCCCAGCCCTGTGCCCTGCGATGGACTGGTATCCCATCCAGGCTGTTCCCAGTGCCCTGTGATGGACTGGCATCGCGTCCAGGCTGTACCTCAGCCCCATGCCCTGTAATGGACTGGCATCCCATCCAGGCTGAACCCTCTGCCCTGTGATGGACGGGCATCCCATCTAAGCTGTACCCCAGCCCAGTGCCCTGTAATGGACATGCATCCCGTCCAGGGTGTCCCCCAGCCCTGTGCGCTGTGATGGACTGGCATCCCATCCAGGGTGTACCCCAGCCCCGTGCCCTGTGATGGACTGGCAACCCGTCCAGGGAGTCCCCCAGCCCCTGTGCCCTGCGATGGACAGGCATCCCGTCCAGGCTGTACCTCAGCCCTGTGCCCTGCGATGGACTGGCATCACATCCAGGCTGTACCCCAGCCCTGTGCCCTGTGATGGACTGGCATCCCCGTGCAGGGAGTCCCACATCCCTGTGCCTTGCGATGGATTGGCATCCCGTCCAGGATGTATCCCAGCCCTCTGCCCTGTGATGGACTGGCATCCCATCCAGGGTGTACCCCAGTCCAGTGCCCTGTGATGGACTGGCAACCCGTCCAGGGAGTCCCCCAGCCCTGTGCCTTGCGATGGACAGGCATCCCGTCCAGACTGTACCTCAGCCCTGTGCCCTGCGATGGACTGGCATCCATCCAGGCTGTACCCCAGCCCTGTGCCCTGTGATGGACTGGCATCCCATCCAGGTTGTTACCCAGCACCGTGCCCTGCGATGGACTGGCATCCCGTCCAGGTTGTACCCCAGTACCCTGCCCTGCGATGGACTGGCTTCCCGTCCAGGGTGTCCCTCAGCCCTGTGCCCTGCGATGGACTGGCATCCCTTCCAGGCTGTACCCTGTGCCCTGTGATGGACTGGCATCCGTTCAGGGTGTCCCCCAGCCCCGCGCCCTGTGATGGACTGGCATCCTGTCCAGGCTGTACCCCAGCCCTGTGCCCTGCGATGGACTGGTATCCCATCCAGGCTGTTCCCAGTGCCCTGTGATGGACTGGCATCGCGTCCAGGCTGTAGCTCAGCCCCATGCCCTGTAATGGACTGGCATCCCATCAAGGCTGTACCCCAGCCCAGTGCCCTGCGATGGACTGGCATCCCGTCCAGGGTGTCCCTCAGCCCTGTGCCCTGCAATGGACTGGCATCCATTCCAGGCTATACCCTGTGCCCTGTGATGGACTGGCATCCCGTCCAGGGTGTCCCCCAGCCCCACGCCCTGTGATGGACTGTCATCCTGTCCAGGCTGTACCCCAGCCCTGTGCCCTGCGATGGACTGGTATCCCATCCAGGCTGTTCCCAGTGCCCTGTGATGGACTGGCATCGCGTCCAGTCTGTACCTCAGCCCCATGCCCTGTAATGGACTGGCATCCCATCCAGGCTCAACCCTCTGCCCTGTGATGGACGGGCATCCCATCTAAGCTGTAACCCAGCCCTGTGCCCTGTCATGGACTGGCATCCCATCCAGGGTGTCCCCCAGCCCCGTGCCCTGTGATGGACTTGCATTCCATCCAGGCTGTACCCTGTGCCCTGTGATGCACTGGCATCCCGTCCAGGGTGTCACCCAGCCCTGTGCCCTGCGATGGACAGGCATCCCATCCAGGCTGTACCCCAGCCCTGTGCCCTGCGATGGCCTGGCATCCCATCCAGGCTGTACCCCAGCCCTGTGCCCTGTGATGGACTGGCATCCCGTGCAGGGTGTCCCACATCCCTGTGCCCTGCGATGGACTGGCCTCCCGTCCAGGGTGTCCCCCAGCCCCGTGCCCTGCGATGGACCGGAATCCCATCCAGGCTGTCCCTCAGCCCTGTGCCCTGCGATGGACTGGCATCCCATCCAGGCTGTACTCTGTGCCTTGCGATGGACTGGTATCCCGTCCAGGCTGTAACCCAGCCCTGTGCCCTTTGATGCACTGGCATCCCTTCCAGGCTGTACCCTGTGCCCTGTGATGGACTGGCATCCCGTCCAGGGTGTTCCCTAACCCCGCGCCCTGTGATGGACTGGCATCCTGTCCAGGCTGTACCCCAGACCTGTGCCCTGCGATGGACTGGCATCCCAACCAGGGTGTCCCCCAGCCCTGTACCCTGTGATGGACTGGCAACCCATCCAGGGTGTCCCCCCAAGCCCTGTGCCATGCGATGGACTGGCATCCCATCCAGGGTGTCCCCCAGCCCTGTGCTGCCTGCGATGGACTGGCATCCCATCCAGGCTGTACCCCAGCCCTGTGCCCCAGTGATGCACTGGAATCCCATCCAGGTTGTTACCCAGCACCCTGCCCTGTGATGGACTGGCATCCGTCCAGGGTGTCCCTCAGCCCTGTGCCCTGCGATGGACTGGCATCCCCTTCCAGGATGTACCCTGTGCCCTCTGATGGACTGGCATCCCGTCCAGGGTGTCCCCCAACCCCGCGCCCTGTGATGGACTGGCATCCTGTCCAGGCAGTACCCCCAGACCTGTGCCCTGCGATGGACTGGCATCCATCCAGGCTGTTCCCAGTGCCCTGTGATGGACTGGCATCCCGTCCAGGCTGTACCCCAGCCCTGTGCCCTGTGATAGACTGGCATCCCGTGCAGGGTGTCCCACAGCCCTGTGCCCTGCGATGGACTGGCATCCCATCCAGGTTGTACCCCAGCCCTGTGCCCTGTGATGGACTGGCATCCCATGCAGGGTGTCCCACAGCCCTGTGCCCTGCGATGGACCTGGCATCCCATCAAGGCTGTACCCCCAGCCCAGTGCCTGGCGATGGACTGGCATCCCGTCCAGGGTGTCCCTCAGCCCTGTGCCCTGCATTGGACTGGCATCCCTTCCAGGCTGTACCCTATGCCCTGTGATGGACTGGCATCCCGTCCAGGGTGTCCCCCCAGCCCCAGCGCCCTGTGATGGACTGTCATCCTGTCCAGGCTGTACCCCAGCCCTGTGCCCTGTAATGGAATGGCATCCCATCAGGCTGAACCCTCTGCCCTGTGATGGACGGGCATCCCATCTAAGCTGTACCCCCAGCCCAGTGCCCTGTCATGGACATGCATCCCGTCCAGGGTGTCCCCCCAGCCCTGTGCGCTGTGATGGACTGGCATCCCATCCAGGGTGTACCCCAGCCCAGTGCCCTGTGATGGACTGGCAACCCGTCCAGGGAGTCCCCCAGCCCTGTGCCCTGCGATGGACAGGCATCCCGTCCAGGCTGTACCTCAGCCCTGTGCCCTGCGATGGACTAGCATCACATCCAGGCTGTACCCCCAGCCCTGTGCCCTGTGATGGACTGGCATCCCGTGCAGGGAGTCCCACAGCCCTGTGCCTTACGATGGATTGGCATCCCGTCCAGGATGTATCCCAGCCCTCTGCCCTGTGATGGACGGGCATCCCATCCAGGGTGTACCCCAGTCCAGTGCCCTGTGATGGACTGGCAACCCGTCCAGGGAGTCCCCCCAGCCCTGTGCCTTGCGATGGACAGGCATCCAGTCCAGACTGTACCTCAGCCCTGTGCCCTGCGATGGACTGGCATCCCATCCAGGCTGTACCCCAGCCCTGTGTCCTGTGATGGTCTGGCATCCCATCCAGGTTGTTACCCAGCACCGTGCCCCTGCGATGGACTGGCATCCCGTCCAGGTTGTACCCCAGTACCCCTGCCCTGCGATGGACTGGCATCCCGTCCAGGGTGTCCCTCAGCCCTGTGCCCTGCGATGGACAGGCATCCCTTCCAGGCTGTACCCTGTGCCCTGTGATGGACTGGCATCCCGTCCAGGGTGTCCCCCAGCCCCGCGCCCTGTGATGGACTGGCATCCTGTCCAGGCTGTACCCCCCCTGCCCTGTGCCCTGCGATGGACTGGTATCCCATCCAGGCTGTTCCCAGTGCCCTGTGATGGACTGGCATCGCGTCCAGGCTCTAGCTCAGCCCCATGCCCTGTAATGGACTGGCATCCCATCCAGGCTGAACCCTCTGCCCTGTGATGGACGGGCATTTCCATCTAAGCTGTAACCCAGCCCTGTGCCCTGTCATGGACTGGCATCCAATCCAGGGTGTCCCCCAGCCCCGTGCACTGTGATGGACTTGCATTCCATCCAGGCTGTACCCTGTGCCCTGTGATGCACTGGCATCCCGTCCAGGGTGTCACCCAGCCCTGTGCCCTGCGATGGACAGGCATCCCGTCCAGGCTGTACCCCAGCCCTGTGCCCTGCGATGGACTGGCATCCCCATCCAGGCTGTACCCCAGCCCTGTGCCCTGTTATGGACTGGCATCCCGTGCAGGGTGTCCCACATCCCTGTGCCCTGCGATGGACTGGCCTCCCGTCCAGGGTGTCCCCCAGCCCCGTGCCCTGCGATGGACCGGAATCCCATCCAGGCTGTCCATCAGCCCTGTGCCCTGCGATGGACTGGAATCCCATTCCCAGGCTGTACCCTGTGCCTTGCGATGGACTGGTATCCCGTCCAGGCTGTAACCCAGCCCAGTGCCCTTTGATGCACTGGCATCCCTATCCAGGCTGTACCCTGTGCCCTGTGATGGACTGGCATCCCGTCCAGGGTGTCCCCTAACCCCGCGCCCTGTGATGGACTGGCATCCTGTCCAGGCTGTACCCCAGACCTGTGCCCTGCGATGTACTGGCATCCCATCCAGGCTGTACCCTGTGCCTTGCGATGGACTGGTATCCCGTCCAGGCTGTACCCCAGCACTGTGCCCTGCGATGGACTGGCATCCCGTCCAGGGTGTCCCCCAGCCCCGTGCCCTGTGATGGACTGGCATCCCATCCAGGCTGTACCCTGTGCCCTGTGATGCACTGGCATCCCGTCCAGGGTGTCCCCCAGCCCTGTACCCTGCGATCGACTGGCATCCCGTCCAGGGTGTACCCCAACCCTGTGCCCTGTGATGGACTGGCATCCCATCCAGGGTGTCCCCCAGCCCCTGTGCCCTGTGATGGACTGGCGTCCCATCCAGGGTGTCCCCCAGCCATGTTCCCTGCGAAGGACTGGCATCCCATCCAGGGTGTACCCCAGCCCCGTGCCCTGTGATGGACTGGCATCCCATCTAGGGTGTACCCCAGCCCCGTGCCCTGTGATGGACTGGCAACCCGTCCGGGGAGTCCCCCCAGCCCTGTACCCTGCGATGGACAGGCATCGCGTCCAGGCTGTACCTCAGCCCTGTGCCCTGCGATGGACTGGCATCCCATCCAGGCTGTACCCCAGCCCTGTGCCCTATGATGGACTGGCATCCCGTGCAGGGTGTCCAACAGCCCTGTGCCTTGCGATGGATTGGCATCCCGTCCAGGATGTATCCCAGCCCCGTGCCCTGCGATGGACTGGAATCCCATCCAGGCTGTCCCTCAGCCCTGTGCCCTGCGATAGACTTGCATCCCATCCAGGCTGTACCCTGTGCCTTGCGATGGACTGGTATCCCGTCCAGGCTGTACCCCAGCCCTGTACCCTGCGATGGACTGGCATCCCGTCCAGGGTGTCCCCCAGCCCCGTGCCCTGTGATGGACTGGCATCGCATCCATGCTGTACCCTGTGCCCTGTGATGCACTGGCATCCCGTCCAGGGTGTCCATCAGCCCTGTGCCCGATGATGGGCTGGCATCCCGGCCAGGCTGTACCACTAGCCCTCTGCACTGTGATGGAGTGGCATCCCATCCAGGTTGTACCCCAGCCCTGTGCCCTGTGATGGACTGGCATCCCGTGCAGGGTGTCCCCACAGCCCTGTGCCCTGCGATGGACTGGCATCCCATCAAGGCTGTACCCCAGCCCAGTGCCCCTGCGATGGACTGGCATCCCGTCCAGGGTGTCCCTCAGCCCTGTGCCCTGCGATGGACTGGCATCCCATCAGGCTGTACCCCAGCCCAGTGCCCTGCGATGGACTGGCATCCCGTCCAGGCTGTACCCCAGCCCTGTGCCCTGCGATGGACTGGTATCCCATCCAGGCTGTTTCCCAGTGCCCTGTGATGGACTGGCATCGCGTCCAGGCTGTACCTCAGCCCCATGCCCTGTAATGGACTGGCATCCCATCCAGGCTGAACCCTCTGCCCTGTGATGGACGGGAATCCCATCTAAGCTGTACCCCAGCCAAGTGCCCTGTAATGGACATGCATCCCGTCCAGGGTGTCCCCCAGCCCTGTGCGCTGTGATGGACTGGCATCCCATCCAGGGTGTTACCCCAGCCCCGTGCCCTGTGATGGACTGGCAACCCATCCAGGGAGTCCCCCAGCCCTGTGCCCTGCGATGGACAGGCATCCCGTCCAGGCTGTACCTCAGCCCTGTGCCCTGCGATGAACTGGCATCACATCCAGGCTGTACCCCAGCCCTGTGCCCTGTGATGGACTGGCATCCCGTGCAGGGAGTCCCACATCCCTGTGCCTTGCGATGGATTGGCATCCCGTCCAGGATGTATCCCAGCCCTCTGCCCTGTGATGGACTGGCATCCCATCCAGGGTGTACCCCAGTCCAGTGCCCTGTGATGGACTGGCAACCCGTCCAGGGAGTCCCCCAGCCCTGTGCCTTGCGATGGACAGGCATCCCGTCCAGACTGTACCTCAGCCCTGTGCCCTGCGATGGACTGGCATCCCATCCAGGCTGTACCCCAGCCCTGTGCCCTGTGATGGACTGGCATCCCATCCAGGTTGTTACCCAGCACCGTGCCCTGCGATGGACTGGCATCCCGTCCAGGTTGTACCCCAGTACCCTGCCCTGCGATGGACTGGCTTCCCGTCCAGGGTGTCCCTCAGCCCTGTGCCCTGCGATGGACTGGCATCCCTTCCAGGCTGTACCCTGTGCCCTGTGATGGACTGGCATCCCGTTCAGGGTGTCCCCCAGCCCCGCGCCCTGTGATGGACTGGCATCCTGTCCAGGCTGTACCCCAGCCCTGTGCCCTGCGATGGACTGGTATCCATCCAGGCTGTTCCCAGTGCCCTGTGATGGACTGGCATCGCGTCCAGGCTGTAGCTCAGCCCCATGCCCTGTAATGGACTGGCATCCCATCAAGGCTGTACCCCAGCCCAGTGCCCTGCGATGGACTGGCATCCCCGTCCAGGGTGTCCCTCAGCCCTGTGCCCTGCAATGGACTGGCATCCATTCCAGGCTGTACCCTGTGCCCTGTGATGGACTGGCATCCCGTCCAGGGTGTCCCCCAGCCCCACGCCCTGTGATGGACTGTCATCCTGTCCAGGCTGTACCCCAGCCCTGTGCCCTGCGATGGACTGGTATCCCATCCAGGCTGTTCCCAGTGCCCTGTGATGGACTGGCATCGCGTCCAGTCTGTACCTCAGCCCCATGCCCTGTAATGGACTGGCATCCCATCCAGGCTCAACCCTCTGCCCTGTGATGGACGGGCATCCCATCTAAGCTGTAACCCCAGCCCTGTGCCCTGTCTGGACTGGCATCCCATCCAGGGTGTCCCCCAGCCCCGTGCCCTGTGATGGACTTGCATTCCATCCAGGCTGTACCCTGTGCCCTGTGATGCACTGGCATCCCGTCCAGGGTGTCACCCAGCCCTGTGCCCTGCGATGGACAGGCATCCCATCCAGGCTGTACCCCAGCCCTGTGCCCTGCGATGGCCTGGCATCCCATCCAGGCTGTACCCCAGCCCTGTGCCCTGTGATGGACTGGCATCCCGTGCAGGGTGTCCCACATCCCTGTGCCCTGCGATGGACTGGCCTCCCGTCCAGGGTGTCCCCCAGCCCCGTGCCCTGCGATGGACCGGAATCCCATCCAGGCTGTCCCTCAGCCCTGTGCCCTGCGATGGACTGGCATCCCATCCAGGCTGTACTCTGTGCCTTGCGATGGACTGGTATCCCGTCCAGGCTGTAACCCAGCCCTGTGCCCTTTGATGCACTGGCATCCCTTCCAGGCTGTACCCTGTGCCCTGTGATGGACTGGCATCCCGTCCAGGGTGTTCCCTAACCCCGCGCCCTGTGATGGACTGGCATCCTGTCCAGGCTGTACCCCAGACCTGTGCCCTGCGATGGACTGGCATCCCAACCAGGGTGTCCCCCAGCCCTGTACCCTGTGATGGACTGGCAACCCATCCAGGGTGTCCCCCAGCCCTGTGCCATGCGATGGACTGGCATCCCATCCAGGGTGTCCCCCAGCCCTGTGCCCTGCGATGGACTGGCATCCATCCAGGCTGTACCCCAGCCCTGTGCCCAGTGATGCCACTGGCATCCCATCCAGGTTGTTACCCCAGCACCCTGCCCTGTGATGGACTGGCATCCCGTCCAGGGTGTCCCTCAGCCCTGTGCCCTGCGATGGACTGGCATCCCTTCCAGGATGTACCCTGTGCCCTCTGATGGACTGGCATCCCGTCCAGGGTGTCCCCCAACCCCGCGCCCTGTGATGGACTGGCATCCTGTCCAGGCAGTACCCCCAGACCTGTGCCCTGCGATGGACTGGCATCCCATCCAGGCTGTTCCCAGTGCCCTGTGATGGACTGGCATCCCGTCCAGGCTGTACACCAGCCCTGTGCCCTGTGATAGACTGGCATCCCGTGCAGGGTGTCCCACAGCCCTGTGCC
Source organism: Brienomyrus brachyistius (assembly GCF_023856365.1). Lineage (NCBI taxonomy): Eukaryota > Metazoa > Chordata > Actinopteri > Osteoglossiformes > Mormyridae > Brienomyrus > Brienomyrus brachyistius. The sequence goes on from NW_026042722.1 coordinate 80,164, forward strand.
CTGCGATGGACTGGCATCCCATCCAGGTTGTACCCCAGCCCTGTGCCCTGTGATGGACTGGCATCCCATGCAGGGTGTCCCACAGCCCTGTGCCCTGCGATGGACTGGCATCCCATCAAGGCTGTACCCCAGCCCAGTGCCTGGCGATGGACTGGCATCCCGTCCAGGGTGTCCCTCAGCCCTGTGCCCTGCATTGGACTGGCATCCCTTCCAGGCTGTACCCTATGCCCTGTGATGGACTGGCATCCCGTCCAGGGTGTCCCCCAGCCCCCGCGCCCTGTGATGGACTGTCATCCTGTCCAGGCTGTACCCCAGCCCTGTGCCCTGTAATGGAATGGCATCCCATCCAGGCTGAACCCTCTGCCCTGTGATGGACGGGCATCCCATCTAAGCTGTACCCCAGCCCAGTGCCCTGTCATGGACATGCATCCCGTCCAGGGTGTCCCCCAGCCCTGTGCGCTGTGATGGACTGGCATCCCATCCAGGGTGTACCCCAGCCCCGTGCCCTGTGATGGACTGGCAACCCGTCCAGGGAGTCCCCCAGCCCTGTGCCCTGCGATGGACAGGCATCCCGTCCAGGCTGTACCTCAGCCCTGTGCCCTGCGATGGACTAGCATCACATCCAGGCTGTACCCCAGCCCTGTGCCCTGTGATGGACTGGCATCCCGTGCAGGGAGTCCCACAGCCCTGTGCCTTACGATGGATTGGCATCCCGTCCAGGATGTATCCCAGCCCTCTGCCCTGTGATGGACTGGCATCCCATCCAGGGTGTACCCCAGTCCAGTGCCCTGTGATGGACTGGCAACCCGTCCAGGGAGTCCCCCAGCCCTGTGCCTTGCGATGGACAGGCATCCAGTCCAGACTGTACCTCAGCCCTGTGCCCTGCGATGGACTGGCATCCCATCCAGGCTGTACCCCAGCCCTGTGTCCTGTGATGGTCTGGCATCCCATCCAGGTTGTTACCCAGCACCGTGCCCTGCGATGGACTGGCATCCCGTCCAGGTTGTACCCCAGTACCCTGCCCTGCGATGGACTGGCATCCCGTCCAGGGTGTCCCTCAGCCCTGTGCCCTGCGATGGACAGGCATCCCCTGGCATCCCGTCCAGGGTGTCCCCCAGCCCCGCGCCCTGTGATGGACTGGCATCCTGTCCAGGCTGTACCCCTGCCCTGTGCCCTGCGATGGACTGGTATCCCATCCAGGCTGTTCCCAGTGCCCTGTGATGGACTGGCATCGCGTCCAGGCTCTAGCTCAGCCCCATGCCCTGTAATGGACTGGCATCCCATCCAGGCTGAACCCTCTGCCCTGTGATGGACGGGCATTCCATCTAAGCTGTAACCCAGCCCTGTGCCCTGTCATGGACTGGCATCCCAATCCAGGGTGTCCCCCAGCCCCGTGCACTGTGATGGACTTGCATTCCATCCAGGCTGTACCCTGTGCCCTGTGATGCACTGGCATCCCGTCCAGGGTGTCACCCAGCCCTGTGCCCTGCGATGGACAGGCATCCCGTCCAGGCTGTACCCCAGCCCTGTGCCCTGCGATGGACTGGCATCCCATCCAGGCTGTACCCCAGCCCTGTGCCCTGTTATGGACTGGCATCCCGTGCAGGGTGTCCCACATCCCTGTGCCCTGCGATGGACTGGCCTCCCGTCCAGGGTGTCCCCCAGCCCCGTGCCCTGCGATGGACCGGAATCCCATCCAGGCTGTCCATCAGCCCTGTGCCCTGCGATGGACTGGAATCCCATCCAGGCTGTACCCTGTGCCTTGCGATGGACTGGTATCCCGTCCAGGCTGTAACCCAGCCCTGTGCCCTTTGATGCACTGGCATCCCTTCCAGGCTGTACCCTGTGCCCTGTGATGGACTGGCATCCCGTCCAGGGTGTCCCCTAACCCCGCGCCCTGTGATGGACTGGCATCCTGTCCAGGCTGTACCCCAGACCTGTGCCCTGCGATGTACTGGCATCCCATCCAGGCTGTACCCTGTGCCTTGCGATGGACTGGTATCCCGTCCAGGCTGTACCCCAGCACTGTGCCCTGCGATGGACTGGCATCCCGTCCAGGGTGTCCCCCAGCCCCGTGCCCTGTGATGGACTGGCATCCCATCCAGGCTGTACCCTGTGCCCTGTGATGCACTGGCATCCCGTCCAGGGTGTCCCCCAGCCCTGTACCCTGCGATCGACTGGCATCCCGTCCAGGGTGTACCCCAACCCTGTGCCCTGTGATGGACTGGCATCCCATCCAGGGTGTCCCCCAGCCCTGTGCCCTGTGATGGACTGGCGTCCCATCCAGGGTGTCCCCCAGCCATGTTCCCTGCGAAGGACTGGCATCTCATCCAGGGTGTACCCCAGCCCCGTGCCCTGTGATGGACTGGCATCCCATCTAGGGTGTACCCCAGCCCCGTGCCCTGTAATGGACTGGCAACCCGTCCGGGGAGTCCCCCAGCCCTGTGCCCTGCGATGGACAGGCATCGCGTCCAGGCTGTACCTCAGCCCTGTGCCCTGCGATGGACTGGCATCCCATCCAGGCTGTACCCCAGCCCTGTGCCCTATGATGGACTGGCATCCCGTGCAGGGTGTCCAACAGCCCTGTGCCTTGCGATGGATTGGCATCCCGTCCAGGATGTATCCCAGCCCCGTGCCCTGCGATGGACTGGAATCCCATCCAGGCTGTCCCTCAGCCCTGTGCCCTGCGATGGACTTGCATCCCATCCAGGCTGTACCCTGTGCCTTGCGATGGACTGGTATCCCGTCCAGGCTGTACCCCAGCCCTGTACCCTGCGATGGACTGGCATCCCGTCCAGGGTGTCCCCCAGCCCCGTGCCCTGTGATGGACTGGCATCGCATCCATGCTGTACCCTGTGCCCTGTGATGCACTGGCATCCCGTCCAGGGTGTCCATCAGCCCTGTGCCCGATGATGGGCTGGCATCCCGGCCAGGCTGTACCACTAGCCCTCTGCACTGTGATGGAGTGGCATCCCATCCAGGTTGTACCCCAGCCCTGTGCCCTGTGATGGACTGGCATCCCGTGCAGGGTGTCCCACAGCCCTGTGCCCTGCGATGGACTGGCATCCCATCAAGGCTGTACCCCAGCCCAGTGCCCTGCGATGGACTGGCATCCCGTCCAGGGTGTCCCTCAGCCCTGTGCCCTGCGATGGACTGGCATCCCATCAAGGCTGTACCCCAGCCCAGTGCCCTGCGATGGACTGGCATCCCGTCCAGGCTGTACCCCAGCCCTGTGCCCTGCGATGGACTGGTATCCCATCCAGGCTGTTCCCAGTGCCCTGTGATGGACTGGCATCGCGTCCAGGCTGTACCTCAGCCCCATGCCCTGTAATGGACTGGCATCCCATCCAGGCTGAACCCTCTGCCCTGTGATGGACGGGCATCCCATCTAAGCTGTACCCCAGCCCAGTGCCCTGTAATGGACATGCATCCCGTCCAGGGTGTCCCCCAGCCCTGTGCGCTGTGATGGACTGGCATCCCATCCAGGGTGTACCCAGCCCCGTGCCCTGTGATGGACTGGCAACCCGTCCAGGGAGTCCCCCAGCCCTGTGCCCTGCGATGGACAGGCATCCCGTCCAGGCTGTACCTCAGCCCTGTGCCCTGCGATGGACTGGCATCACATCCAGGCTGTACCCCAGCCCTGTGCCCTGTGATGGACTGGCATCCCGTGCAGGGAGTCCCACATCCCTGTGCCTTGCGATGGATTGGCATCCCGTCCAGGATGTATCCCAGCCCTCTGCCCTGTGATGGACTGGAATCCCATCCAGGGTGTACCCCAGTCCAGTGCCCTGTGATGGACTGGCAACCCGTCCAGGGAGTCCCCCAGCCCTGTGCCTTGCGATGGACAGGCATCCCGTCCAGACTGTACCTCAGCCCTGTGCCCTGCGATGGACTGGCATCCCATCCAGGCTGTACCCCAGCCCTGTGCCCTGTGATGGACTGGCATCCCATCCAGGTTGTTACCCAGCACCGTGCCCTGCGATGGACTGGCATCCCGTCCAGGTTGTACCCCAGTACCCTGCCCTGCGATGGACTGGCTTCCCGTCCAGGGTGTCCCTCAGCCCTGTGCCCTGCGATGGACTGGCATCCCTTCCAGGCTGTACCCTGTGCCCTGTGATGGACTGGCATCCCGTTCAGGGTGTCCCCCAGCCCCGCGCCCTGTGATGGACTGGCATCCTGTCCAGGCTGTACCCCTGCCCTGTGCCCTGCGATGGACTGGTATCCCATCCAGGATGTTCCCAGTGCCCTGTGATGGACTGGCATCGCGTCCAGGCTGTAGCTCAGCCCCATGCCCTGTAATGGACTGGCATCCCATCAAGGCTGTACCCCAGCCCAGTGCCCTGCGATGGACTGGCATCCCGTCCAGGGTGTCCCTCAGCCCTGTGCCCTGCAATGGACTGGCATCCATTCCAGGCTGCACCCTGTGCCCTGTGATGGACTGGCATCCCGTCCAGGGTGTCCCCCAGCCCCACGCCCTGTGATGGACTGTCATCCTGTCCAGGCTGTACCCCAGCCCTGTGCCCTGCGATGGACTGGTATCCCATCCAGGCTGTTCCCAGTGCCCTGTGATGGACTGGCATCGCGTCCAGTCTGTACCTCAGCCACATGCCCTGTAATGGACTGGCATCCCATCCAGGCTCAACCCTCTGCCCTGTGATGGACGGGCATCCCATCTAAGCTGTAACCCAGCCCTGTGCCCTGTCATGGACTGGCATCCCATCCAGGGTGTCCCCCAGCCCCGTGCCCTGTGATGGACTTGCATTCCATCCAGGCTGTACCCTGTGCCCTGTGATGCACTGGCATCCCGTCGAGGGTGTCACCCAGCCCTGTGCCCTGCGATGGACAGGCATCCCATCCAGGCTGTACCCCAGCCCTGTGCCCTGCGATGGCCTGGCATCCCATCCAGGCTGTACCCCAGCCCTGTGCCCTGTGATGGACTGGCATCCCGTGCAGGGTGTCCCACATCCCTGTGCCCTGCGATGGACTGGCCTCCCGTCCAGGGTGTCCCCCAGCCCCGTGCCCTGCGATGGACCGGAATCCCATCCAGGCTGTCCCTCAGCCCTGTGCCCTGCGATGGACTGGCATCCCATCCAGGCTGTACTCTGTGCCTTGCGATGGACTGGTATCCCGTCCAGACTGTAACCCAGCCCTGTGCCCTTTGATGCACTGGCATCCCTTCCAGGCTGTACCCTGTGCCCTGTGATGGACTGGCATCCCGTCCAGGGTGTTCCCTAACCCCGCGCCCTGTGATGGACTGGCATCCTGTCCAGGCTGTACCCCAGACCTGTGCCCTGCGATGGACTGGCATCCCAACCAGGGTGTCCCCCAGCCCTGTACCCTGTGATGGACTGGCAACCCATCCAGGGTGTCCCCCAGCCCTGTGCCATGCGATGGACTGGCATCCCATCCAGGGTGTCCCCCAGCCCTGTGCCCTGCGATGGACTGGCATCCCATCCAGGCTGTACCCCAGCCCTGTGCCCAGTGATGCACTGGCATCCCATCCAGGTTGTTACCCAGCACCCTGCCCTGTGATGGACTGGCATCCCGTCCAGGGTGTCCCTCAGCCCTGTGCCCTGCGATGGACTGGCATCCCTTCCAGGATGTACCCTGTGCCCTCTGATGGACTGGCATCCCGTCCAGGGTGTCCCCCAACCCCGCGCCCTGTGATGGACTGGCATCCTGTCCAGGCTGTACCCCAGACCTGTGCCCTGCGATGGACTGGCATCCCATCCAGGCTGTTCCCAGTGCCCTGTGATGGACTGGCATCCCGTCCAGGCTGTACCCCAGCCCTGTGCCCTGTGATAGACTGGCATCCCGTGCAGGGTGTCCCACAGCCCTGTGCCCTGCGATGGACTGGCATCCCATCCAGGTTGTACCCCAGCCCTGTGCCCTGTGATGGACTGGCATCCCATGCAGGGTGTCCCACAGCCCTGTGCCCTGCGATGGACTGGCATCCCATCAAGGCTGTACCCCAGCCCAGTGCCCTGCGATGGACTGGCATCCCGTCCAGGGTGTCCCTCAGCCCTGTGCCCTGCATTGGACTGGCATCCCTTCCAGGCTGTACCCTATGCCCTGTGATGGACTGGCATCCCGTCCAGGGTGTCCCCCAGCCCCGCGCCCTGTGATGGACTGTCATCCTGTCCAGGCTGTACCCCAGCCCTGTGCCCTGTAATGGAATGGCATCCCATCCAGGCTGAACCCTCTGCCCTGTGATGGACGGGCATCCCATCTAAGCTGTACCCCAGCCCAGTGCCCTGTCATGGACATGCATCCCGTCCAGGGTGTCCCCCAGCCCTGTGCGCTGTGATGGACTGGCATCCCATCCAGGGTGTACCCCAGCCCCGTGCCCTGTGATGGACTGGCAACCCGTCCAGGGAGTCCCCCAGCCCTGTGCCCTGCGATGGACAGGCATCCCGTCCAGGCTGTACCTCAGCCCTGTGCCCTGCGATGGACTAGCATCACATCCAGGCTGTACCCCAGCCCTGTGCCCTGTGATGGACTGGCATCCCGTGCAGGGAGTCCCACAGCCCTGTGCCTTACGATGGATTGGCATCCCGTCCAGGATGTATCCCAGCCCTCTGCCCTGTGATGGACTGGCATCCCATCCAGGGTGTACCCCAGTCCAGTGCCCTGTGATGGACTGGCAACCCGTCCAGGGAGTCCCCCAGCCCTGTGCCTTGCGATGGACAGGCATCCAGTCCAGACTGTACCTCAGCCCTGTGCCCTGCGATGGACTGGCATCCCATCCAGGCTGTACCCCAGCCCTGTGTCCTGTGATGGACTGGCATCCCATCCAGGTTGTTACCCAGCACCGTGCCCTGCGATGGACTGGCATCCCGTCCAGGTTGTACCCCAGTACCCTGCCCTGCGATGGACTGGCATCCCGTCCAGGGTGTCCCTCAGCCCTGTGCCCTGCGATGGACAGGCATCCCTTCCAGGCTGTACCCTGTGCCCTGTGATGGACTGGCATCCCGTCCAGCGTGTCCCCCAGCCCCGCGCCCTGTGATGGACTGGCATCCTGTCCAGGCTGTACCCCTGCCCTGTGCCCTGCGATGGACTGGTATCCCATCCAGGCTGTTCCCAGTGCCCTGTGATGGACTGGCATCGCGTCCAGGCTCTAGCTCAGCCCCATGCCCTGTAATGGACTGGCATCCCATCCAGGCTGAACCCTCTGCCCTGTGATGGACGGGCATTCCATCTAAGCTGTAACCCAGCCCTGTGCCCTGTCATGGACTGGCATCCCAATCCAGGGTGTCCCCCAGCCCCGTGCCCTGTGATGGACTTGCATTCCATCCAGGCTGTACCCTGTGCCCTGTGATGCACTGGCATCCCGTCCAGGGTGTCACCCAGCCCTGTGCCCTGCAATGGACAGGCATCCCGTCCAGGCTGTACCCCAGCCCTGTGCCCTGCGATGGACTGGCATCCCATCCAGGCTGTACCCCAGCCCTGTGCCCTGTGATGGACTGGCATCCCGTGCAGGGTGTCCCACATCCCTGTGCCCTGCGATGGACTGGCCTCCCGTCCAGGGTGTCCCCCAGCCCCGTGCCCTGCGATGGACCGGAATCCCATCCAGGCTGTCCATCAGCCCTGTGCCCTGCGATGGACTGGAATCCCATCCAGGGTGTACCCTGTGCCTTGCGATGGACTGGTATCCCGTCCAGGCTGTAACCCAGCCCTGTGCCCTTTGATGCACTGGCATCCCTTCCAGGCTGTACCCTGTGCCCTGTGATGGACTGGCATCCCGTCCAGGGTGTCCCCTAACCCCGCGCCCTGTGATGGACTGGCATCCTGTCCAGGCTGTACCCCAGACCTGTGCCCTGCGATGTACTGGCATCCCATCCAGGCTGTACCCTGTGCCTTGCGATGGACTGGTATCCCGTCCTGGCTGTACCCCAGCACTGTGCCCTGCGATGGACTGGCATCCCGTCCAGGGTGTCCCCCAGCCCCGTGCCCTGTGATGGACTGGCATCCCATCCAGGCTGTACCCTGTGCCCTGTGATGCACTGGCATCCCGTCCAGGGTGTCCCCCAGCCCTGTACCCTGCGATCGACTGGCATCCCGTCCAGGGTGTACCCCAACCCTGTGCCCTGTGATGGACTGGCATCCCATCCAGGGTGTCCCCCAGCCCTGTGCCCTGTGATGGACTGGCATCCCATCCAGGGTGTCCCCCAGCCATGTTCCCTGCGAAGGACTGGCATCCCATCCAGGGTGTACCCCAGCCCCGTGCCCTGTGATGGACTGGCATCCCATCTAGGGTGTACCCCAGCCCCGTGCCCTGTGATGGACTGGCAACCCGTCCGGGGAGTCCCCCAGCCCTGTGCCCTGCGATGGACAGGCATCGCGTCCAGGCTGTACCTCAGCCCTGTGCCCTGCGATGGACTGGCATCCCATCCAGGCTGTACCCCAGCCCTGTGCCCTGCGATGGACTGGCATCCCGTCCAGGGTGTCCCCCAGCCCCGTGCCCTGTGATGGACTGGCATCGCATCCATGCTGTACCCTGTGCCCTGTGATGCACTGGCATCCCGTCCAGGCTGTACCCCAGCCCTGTGCCCTGTGATGGACTGGCATCCCATGCAGGTTGTCCCACAGCCCTGTGCCCTGCGATGGACTGGTATCCCATTTAGGTTGTTACCCAGCACCGTGCCCTGCGATGGACTGGCATCCCGTCTAGGTTGTACCCCAGCACCCTGCCCTGCGATGGACTGGCATCTCGTCCAGGGTGTCCCTCAGCCCTGTGCCCTGCGATGGACTGGCATCCCTTCCAGGCTGTACCCTGTGCCCTGTGATGGACTGGCATCCCGTCCATGGTGTCCCCCAACCCCGCGCCCTGTGATGGACTGGCATCCTGTCCAGGCTGTACCTCAGACCTGTGCCCTGCGATGGACTGGCATCCCATCCAGGCTGTTCCCAGTGCCCTGTGATGGACTGGCATCCCGTCCAGGCTGTACCCCAGCCCTGTGCCCTGTGATAGACTGGCATCCCGTGCAGGGTGTCCCACAGCCCTGTGCCCTGCGATGGACTGGCATCCCGTCCAGGGTGTCCCCCAGCCCCGTGCCCTGTGATGGACTGGCATCCCATCCAGGCTGTACCCTGTGCCCTGTGATGCACTGGCATCCCGTCCAGGGTGTCCCACAGCCCTGTGCCCTGCGATGGACTGGCATCCCGTCCAGGGTGTACCCCAGCCCTGTGCCCTGTGATGGACTGGCATCCCATCCAGGGTGTCCCCCAGCCCTGTACCCTGTGATGGACTGGCATCCCATCCAGGGTGTCCCCCAGCCATGTGCCCTGCGAAGGACTGGCATCCCATCCAGGGTGTACCCCAGCCCCGTGCCCTGTGATGGACTGGCATCCCATCTAGGGTGTACCCCAGCCCCGTGCCCTGTGATGGACTGGCAACCCGTCCGGGGAGTCCCCCAGCCCTGTGCCTTGCGATGCACAGGCATCCCGTCCAGGCTGTACCTCAGCCCTGTGCCCTGCGATGGACTGGCATCCCATCCAGGCTGTACCCCAGCCCTGTGCCCTATGATGGACTGGCATCCCGTGCAGGGTGTCCAACAGCCCTGTGCCTTGCGATGGATTGGCATTCCGTCCAGGATGTATCCCTGCCCTGTGCCCTGTGATGGACTGGCATCCCGTGCAGGGTGTCCCACATCCCTGTGCCCTGCGATGGACTGGCCTCCCGTCCAGGGTGTCCCCCAGCCCCGTGCCCTGCGATGGACCGGAATCCCATCCAGGCTGTCCATCAGCCCTGTGCCCTGCGATGGACTGGAATCCCATCCAGGCTGTACCCTGTGCCTTGCGATGGACTGGTATCCCGTCCAGGCTGTAACCCAGCCCTGTGCCCTTTGATGCACTGGCATCCCTTCCAGGCTGTACCCTGTGCCCTGTGATGGACTGGCATCCCGTCCAGGGTGTCCCCTAACCCCGCGCCCTGTGATGGACTGGCATCCTGTCCAGGCTGTACCCCAGACCTGTGCCCTGCGATGTACTGGCATCCCATCCAGGCTGTACCCTGTGCCTTGCGATGGACTGGTATCCCGTCCTGGCTGTACCCCAGCACTGTGCCCTGCGATGGACTGGCATCCCGTCCAGGGTGTCCCCCAGCCCCGTGCCCTGTGATGGACTGGCATCCCATCCAGGCTGTACCCTGTGCCCTGTGATGCACTGGCATCCCGTCCAGGGTGTCCCCCAGCCCTGTACCCTGCGATCGACTGGCATCCCGTCCAGGGTGTACCCCAACCCTGTGCCCTGTGATGGACTGGCATCCCATCCAGGGTGTCCCCCAGCCCTGTGCCCTGTGATGGACTGGCATCCCATCCAGGGTGTCCCCCAGCCATGTTCCCTGCGAAGGACTGGCATCCCATCCAGGGTGTACCCCAGCCCCGTGCCCTGTGATGGACTGGCATCCCATCTAGGGTGTACCCCAGCCCCGTGCCCTGTGATGGACTGGCAACCCGTCCGGGGAGTCCCCCAGCCCTGTGCCCTGCGATGGACAGGCATCGCGTCCAGGCTGTACCTCAGCCCTGTGCCCTGCGATGGACTGGCATCCCATCCAGGCTGTACCCCAGCCCTGTGCCCTATGATGGACTGGCATCCCGTGCAGGGTGTCCAACAGCCCTGTGCCTTGCGATGGATTGGCATCCCGTCCAGGATGTATCCCAGCCCCGTGCCCTGCGATGGACTGGAATCCCATCCAGGCTGTCCCTCAGCCCTGTGCCCTGCGATGGACTTGCATCCCATCCAGGCTGTACCCTGTGCCTTGCGATGGACTGGTATCCCGTCCAGGCTGTACCCCAGCCCTGTACCCTGCGATGGACTGGCATCCCGTCCAGGGTGTCCCCCAGCCCCGTGCCCTGTGATGGACTGGCATCGCATCCATGCTGTACCCTGTGCCCTGTGATGCACTGGCATCCCGTCCAGGGTGTCCATCAGCCCTGTGCCCGATGATGGGCTGGCATCCCGGCCAGGCTGTACCACTAGCCCTCTGCCCTGTGATGGAGTGGCATCCCATCCAGGTTGTACCCCAGCCCTGTGCCCTGTGATGGACTGGCATCCCGTGCAGGGTGTCCCACAGCCCTGTGCCCTGCGATGGACTGGCATCCCATCAAGGCTGTACCCCAGCCCAGTGCCATGCGATGGACTGGCATCCCGTCCAGGGTGTCCCTCAGCCCTGTGCCCTGCAATGGACTGGCATCCCATCCAGGCTGTTCCCAGTGCCCTGTGATGGACTGGCATCCCGTCCAGGCTGTACCCCAGCCCTGTGCCCTGTGATGGACTGGCATCCCATGCAGGTTGTCCCACAGCCCTGTGCCCTGCGATGGACTGGTATCCCATTTAGGTTGTTACCCAGCACCATGCCCTGCGATGGACTGGCATCCCGTCTAGGTTGTACCCCAGCACCCTGCCCTGCGATGGACTGGCATCTCGTCCAGGGTGTCCCTCAGCCCTGTGCCCTGCGATGGACTGGCATCCCTTCCAGGCTGTACCCTGTGCCCTGTGATGGACTGGCATCCCGTCCATGGTGTCCCCCAACCCCGCGCCCTGTGATGGACTGGCATCCTGTCCAGGCTGTACCTCAGACCTGTGCCCTGCGATGGACTGGCATCCCATCCAGGCTGTTCCCAGTGCCCTGTGATGGACTGGCATCCCGTCCAGGCTGTACCCCAGCCCTGTGCCCTGTGATAGACTGGCATCCCGTGCAGGGTGTCCCACAGCCCTGTGCCCTGCGATGGACTGGCATCCCGTCCAGGGTGTCCCCCAGCCCCGTGCCCTGTGATGGACTGGCATCCCATCCAGGCTGTACCCTGTGCCCTGTGATGCACTGGCATCCCGTCCAGGGTGTCCCACAGCCCTGTGCCCTGCGATGGACTGGCATCCCGTCCAGGGTGTACCCCAGCCCTGTGCCCTGTGATGGACTGGCATCCCATCCAGGGTGTCCCCCAGCCCTGTACCCTGTGATGGACTGGCATCCCATCCAGGGTGTCCCCCAGCCATGTGCCCTGCGAAGGACTGGCATCCCATCCAGGGTGTACCCCAGCCCCGTGCCCTGTGATGGACTGGCATCCCATCTAGGGTGTACCCCAGCCCCGTGCCCTGTGATGGACTGGCAACCCGTCCGGGGAGTCCCCCAGCCCTGTGCCTTGCGATGCACAGGCATCCCGTCCAGGCTGTACCTCAGCCCTGTGCCCTGCGATGGACTGGCATCCCATCCAGGCTGTACCCCAGCCCTGTGCCCTATGATGGACTGGCATCCCGTGCAGGGTGTCCAACAGCCCTGTGCCTTGCGATGGATTGGCATTCCGTCCAGGATGTATCCCTGCCCTGTGCCCTGTGATGGACTGGCATCCCGTACAGGCTGTACCCCAACCCTGTGCCCTGCATTGGACTGGTATCCCGTCCAGGCTGTACCCCAGCCCTGTGCCCTGCGATGTACTGGCATCCCGTCCAGGGTGTCCCCCAGCCCCGTGCCCTGTGATGGACTGGCATCCCATCCAGGCTGTACCCTGTGCCCTGTGATGCACTGGCATCCCGTCCAGGGTGTCCATCAGCCCTGTGCCCTATGATGGGCTGGCATCCCGGCCAGGGTGTCCCTCAGCCCTGTGCCCTGCGATGGACTGGCATCCCATCCAGGGTGTCCCCTAGCCCTGTGCCCTGTGATGGAGTGGCATCCCATCCAGGGTGCCCCCCAGCCCTGTGCCCTGTGATGTACTGGCATCCTGTCCAGGGTGTCCCCCTGCCCTCTGCCCTGCGATGGACAGGCATCCCGTACAGGCTGTACCCCAGCCCTGTGCCTGCGTTGGACTGGCATCCCATCCAGGCTGTTCCCAGTGCCCTGTGATGGACTGGCATCCCGTCCAGGCTGTACCCCAGCCCTGTGCCCTGTGATGGACTGGCATCCCATGCAGGGTGTCCCACAGCCCTGTGCCCTGCAATGGACAGGTATCCCATCCAGGTTGTTACCCAGCACCGTGCCCTTCGATGGACTGGCATCCCGTCCAGGTTGTACCCCAGCACCCTGCCCTGCGATGGACTGGCATCCTGTCCAGGGTGTCCCTCAGCCCTGTGCCCTGTGATGGACTGGCATCCCTTCCAGGCTGGACCCTGTGCCCTGTGATGGACTGGCATCCCGTCCAGGGTGTCCCCCAGCCCCGCGCCCTGTGATAGACTGGCATCCTGTCCAGGCTGTACCCCAGCCCTGTGCCCTGCGATGGACTGGCATCCCGTCCAGGGTGTCCCCCAGCCCCGTGCCCTGTGATGGACTGGCATCCCTTCCAGGCTGTACCCTGTGCCCTGTGATGGACTGGCATCCCGTCCATGGTGTCCCCCAACCCCGCGCCCTGTGATGGACTGGCATCCTGTCCAGGCTGTACCTCAGACCTGTGCCCTGCGATGGACTGGCATCCCATCCAGGCTGTTCCCAGTGCCCTGTGATGGACTGGCATCCCGTCCAGGCTGTACCCCAGCCCTGTGCCCTGTGATAGACTGGCATCCCGTGCAGGGTGTCCCACAGCCCTGTGCCCTGCGATGGACTGGCATCCCGTCCAGGGTGTCCCCCAGCCCCGTGCCCTGTGATGGACTGGCATCCCATCCAGGCTGTACCCTGTGCCCTGTGATGCACTGGCATCCCGTCCAGGGTGTCCCACAGCCCTGTGCCCTGCGATGGACTGGCATCCCGTCCAGGGTGTACCCCAGCCCTGTGCCCTGTGATGGACTGGCATCCCATCCAGGGTGTCCCCCAGCCCTGTACCCTGTGATGGACTGGCATCCCATCCAGGGTGTCCCCCAGCCATGTGCCCTGCGAAGGACTGGCATCCCATCCAGGGTGTACCCCAGCCCCGTGCCCTGTGATGGACTGGCATCCCATCTAGGGTGTACCCCAGCCCCGTGCCCTGTGATGGACTGGCAACCCGTCCGGGGAGTCCCCCAGCCCTGTGCCTTGCGATGCACAGGCATCCCGTCCAGGCTGTACCTCAGCCCTGTGCCCTGCGATGGACTGGCATCCCATCCAGGCTGTACCCCAGCCCTGTGCCCTATGATGGACTGGCATCCCGTGCAGGGTGTCCAACAGCCCTGTGCCTTGCGATGGATTGGCATTCCGTCCAGGATGTATCCCTGCCCTGTGCCCTGTGATGGACTGGCATCCCGTACAGGCTGTACCCCAACCCTGTGCCCTGCATTGGACTGGTATCCTGTCCAGGCTGTACCCCAGCCCTGTGCCCTGCGATGTACTGGCATCCCGTCCAGGGTGTCCCCCAGCCCCGTGCCCTGTGATGGACTGGCATCCCATCCAGGCTGTACCCTGTGCCCTGTGATGCACTGGCATCCCGTCCAGGGTGTCCATCAGCCATGTGCCCTATGATGGGCTGGCATCCCGGCCAGGGTGTCCCTCAGCCCTGTGCCCTGCGATGGACTGGCATCCCATCCAGGGTGTCCCCTAGCCCTGTGCCCTGTGATGGAGTGGCATCCCATCCAGGGTGCCCCCCAGCCCTGTGCCCTGTGATGTACTGGCATCCTGTCCAGGGTGTCCCCCTGCCCTCTGCCCTGCGATGGACAGGCATCCCGTACAGGCTGTACCCCAGCCCTGTGCCTGCGTTGGACTGGCATCCCATCCAGGCTGTTCCCAGTGCCCTGTGATGGACTGGCATCCCGTCCAGGCTGTACCCCAGCCCTGTGCCCTGTGATGGACTGGCATCCCATGCAGGGTGTCCCACAGCCCTGTGCCCTGCAATGGACAGGTATCCCATCCAGGTTGTTACCCAGCACCGTGCCCTTCGATGGACTGGCATCCCGTCCAGGTTGTACCCCAGCACCCTGCCCTGCGATGGACTGGCATCCTGTCCAGGGTGTCCCTCAGCCCTGTGCCCTGTGATGGACTGGCATCCCTTCCAGGCTGTACCCTGTGCCCTGTGATGGACTGGCATCCCGTCCAGGGTGTCCCCCAGCCCCGCGCCCTGTGATAGACTGGCATCCTGTCCAGGCTGTACCCCAGCCCTGTGCCCTGCGATGGACTGGCATCCCGTCCAGGGTGTCCCCCAGCCCCGTGCCCTGTGATGGACTGGCATCCCATCCAGGCTGTACCCTGTGCCCTGTGATGCACTGGCATCCCGTCCAGGGTGTCCATCAGCCCTGTGCCCTATGATGGGCTGGCATCCCAGCCAGGGTGTCCCTCAGCCCTTTGCCCTGCGATGGACTGGCATCCCATCCAGGGTGTCCCCTAGCCCTGTGCCCTGTGATGGAGTGGCATCCCATCCAGGGTACCCCCAAGCCCTGTGCCCTGTGATGGACTGGCATCCTGTCCAGGGTGTCCCCCTGCCCTCTGCCCTGCGATGGACAGGCATCCCGTACAGGCTGTACCCCAGCCCTGTGCCCTGCGTTGGACTGGCATCCCATCCAGGCTGTTCCCCAGCCCTGTGCCCTGTGATGGACTGGCATCCCATGCAGGGTGTCCCACAGCCCTGTGCCCTGCGATGGACTGGTATCCCATCCAGGTTGTTACCCAGCACCGTGCCCTGCGATGGACTGGCATCCCGTCCAGGTTGTACCCCAGCACCCTGCCCTGCGATGGACTGGCATCCCGTCCAGGGTGTCCCTCAGCCCTGTGCCCTGCGATGGAATGGCATCCCTTCCAGGCTGTACCCTGTGCCCTGTGATGGACTGGCATCCCGTCCAGGGTGTCCCCCAACCCCGCGCCCTGTGATGGACTGGCATCCTGTCCAGGCTGTACCCCAGACCTGTGCCCTGCGATGGACTGGCATCCCATCCAGGCAGTTCCCAGTGCCCTGTGATGTACTGGCATCCAGTCCAGGCTGTACCCCAGCCCTGTACCCTGTGATAGACTGGCATCCCGTGCAGGGTGTCAAACAGCCCTGTGCTCTGCGATGGACTGGCATCCCATCCCGGTTGTACCCCAGCCCTGTGCCCTGTGATGGAATGGCATCCCGTGCAGGGTGTCCCACAGCCCTGTGCCCTGCGATGGACTGGCATCCCATCCAGGCTGTACCCCAGCCCAGTGCCCTGCGATGGACTGGCATCCCGTCCAGGGTGTCCCTCAGCCCTGTGCCCATCAACGGACTGGCATCCCTTCCAGGCTGTACCCTGTGCCCTGTGATGGACTGTCATCCCGTCCAGGCTGTTCCCAGTGCCCTGTGATGGACTGGCATCCCGTCCAGGCTGTACCCCAGCCCTGTGCCCTGTGATGGACTGGCATCCCATGCAGGGTGTCCCACAGCCCTGTGCCCTGCGATGGACTGGCATCCCATCCAGGTTGTACCCCAGCCCTGTGCCCTGTGATGGACTGGCATCCCGTCCAGGGTGTCCCCTAACCCCGCGCCCTGTGATGGACTGGCATCCTGTCCAGGCTGTACCCCAGACCTGTGCCCTGCGATGGACTGGCATCCCGTCAAGGGTGTCCCTCAGCCCTGTACCCTGTGATGGACTGGCATCCCATCGAGGGTGTCCCCCAGCCCTGTGCCCTGCGATGGACTGGCATCCCATCCAGGGTGTCCACCAGCCCTGTGCCCTGCGATGGACTGGCATCCCATCCAGGCTGTACCCCAGCCCTGTGCCCTGTGATGGACTGGCATCCCATCCAGGTTGTTACCCAGCACCGTGCCCTGCGATGGACTGGCATCCTGTCCAGGCTGTTCCCCAGCCCTGTGCCCTGCGATGGACTGGTATCCCATCCAGGCTGTTCACAGTGCCCTGTGATGGACTGGCATCGCGTCCAGGTTGTACCTCTGCCCCGTGCCCTGTGATGGACTGGCAACCCGTCCAGGGAGTCCCCCAGCCCTGTGCCTTGCGATGCACAGGCATCCCGTCCAGGCTGTACCTCAGCCCTGTGCCCTGCGATGGACTGGCATCCCATCCAGGCTGTACCCCAGCCCTGTGCCCTATGATGGACTGGCATCCCGTGCAGGGTGTCCAACAGCCCTGTGCCTTGCGATGGATTGGCATTCCGTCCAGGATGTATCCCTGCCCAGTGCCCTGTGATGGACTGGCATCCCGTACAGGCTGTACCCCAACCCTGTGCCCTGCATTGGACTGGTATCCCGTCCAGGCTGTACCCCAGCCCTGTGCCCTGCGATGTACTGGCATCCCGTCCAGGGTGTCCCCCAGCCCCGTGCCCTGTGATGGACTGGCATCCCATCCAGGCTGTACCCTGTGCCCTGTGATGCACTGGCATCCCGTCCAGGGTGTCCATCAGCCCTGTGCCCTATGATGGGCTGGCATCCCGGCCAGGGTGTCCCTCAGCCCTGTGCCCTGCGATGGACTGGCATCCCATCCAGGGTGTCCCCTAGCCCTGTGCCCTGTGATGGAGTGGCATCCCATCCAGGGTGCCCCCCAGCCCTGTGCCCTGTGATGTACTGGCATCCTGTCCAGGGTGTCCCCCTACCCTCTGCCCTGCGATGGACAGGCATCCCGTACAGGCTGTACCCCAGCCCTGTGCCTGCGTTGGACTGGCATCCCATCCAGGCTGTTCCCAGTGCCCTGTGATGGACTGGCATCCCGTCCAGGCTGTACCCCAGCCCTGTGCCCTGTGATGTACTGGCATCCCATGCAGGGTGTCCCACAGCCCTGTGCCCTGCAATGGACAGGTATCCCATCCAGGTTGTTACCCAGCACCGTGCCCTTCGATGGACTGGCATCCCGTCCAGGTTGTACCCCAGCACCCTGCCCTGCGATGGACTGGCATCCTGTCCAGGGTGTCCCTCAGCCCTGTGCCCTGTGATGGACTGGCATCCCTTCCAGGCTGTACCCTGTGCCCTGTGATGGACTGGCATCCCGTCCAGGGTGTCCCCCAGCCCCGCGCCCTGTGATAGACTGGCATCCTGTCCAGGCTGTACCCCAGCCCTGTGCCCTGCGATGGACTGGCATCCCGTCCAGGGTGTCCCCCAGCCCCGTGCCCTGTGATGGACTGGCATCCCATCCAGGCTGTACCCTGTGCCCTGTGATGCACTGGCATCCCGTCCAGGGTGTCCATCAGCCCTGTGCCCTATGATGGGCTGGCATCCCAGCCAGGGTGTCCCTCAGCCCTTTGCCCTGCGATGGACTGGCATCCCATCCAGGGTGTCCCCTAGCCCTGTGCCCTGTGATGGAGTGGCATCCCATCCAGGGTACCCCCAAGCCCTGTGCCCTGTGATGGACTGGCATCCTGTCCAGGGTGTCCCCCTGCCCTCTGCCCTGCGATGGACAGGCATCCCGTACAGGCTGTACCCCAGCCCTGTGCCCTGCGTTGGACTGGCATCCCATCCAGGCTGTTCCCCAGCCCTGTGCCCTGTGATGGACTGGCATCCCATGCAGGGTGTCCCACAGCCCTGTGCCCTGCGATGGACTGGTATCCCATCCAGGTTGTTACCCAGCACCGTGCCCTGCGATGGACTGGCATCCCGTCCAGGTTGTACCCCAGCACCCTGCCCTGCGATGGACTGGCATCCCGTCCAGGGTGTCCCTCAGCCCTGTGCCCTGCGATGGAATGGCATCCCTTCCAGGCTGTACCCTGTGCCCTGTGATGGACTGGCATCCCGTCCAGGGTGTCCCCCAACCCCGCGCCCTGTGATGGACTGGCATCCTGTCCAGGCTGTACCCCAGACCTGTGCCCTGCGATGGACTGGCATCCCATCCAGGCAGTTCCCAGTGCCCTGTGATGTACTGGCATCCAGTCCAGGCTGTACCCCAGCCCTGTGCCCTGTGATAGACTGGCATCCCGTGCAGGGTGTCCCACAGCCCTGTGCTCTGCGATGGACTGGCATCCCATCCCGGTTGTACCCCAGCCCTGTGCCCTGTGATGGAATGGCATCCCGTGCAGGGTGTCCCACAGCCCTTTGCCCTGCGATGGACTGGCATCCCATCCAGGCTGTACCCCAGCCCAGTGCCCTGCGATGGACTGGCATCCCGTCCAGGGTGTCCCTCAGCCCTGTGCCCATCAACGGACTGGCATCCCTTCCAGGCTGTACCCTGTGCCCTGTGATGGACTGTCATCCCGTCCAGGCTGTTCCCAGTGCCCTGTGATGGACTGGCATCCCGTCCAGGCTGTACCCCAGCCCTGTGCCCTGTGATGGACTGGCATCCAATGCAGGGTGTCCCACAGCCCTGTGCCCTGCGATGGACTGGCATCCCATCCAGGTTGTACCCCAGCCCTGTGCCCTGTGATGGACTGGCATCCCGTCCAGGGTGTCCCCTAACCCCGCGCCCTGTGATGGACTGGCATCCTGTCCTGGCTGTACCCCAGACCTGTGCCCTGCGATGGACTGGCATCCCGTCAAGGGTGTCCCTCAGCCCTGTACCCTGTGATGGACTGGCATCCCATCGAGGGTGTCCCCCAGCCCTGTGCCCTGCGATGGACTGGCAACCCATCCAGGGTGTCCACCAGCCCAGTGCCCTGCGATGGACTGGCATCCCATCCAGGCTGTACCCCAGCCCTGTGCCCTGTGATGGACTGGCATCCCATCCAGGTTGTTACCCAGCACCGTGCCCTGCGATGGACTGGCATCCTGTCCAGGCTGTTCCCCAGCCCTGTGCCCTGCGATGGACTGGTATCCCATCCAGGCTGTTCGCAGTGCCCTGTGATGGACTGGCATCGCGTCCAGGCTGTACCTCAGCCCCATGCCCTGTAATGGACTCGTATCCCATCCAGGCTGAACCCTCTGCCCTGTGATGGACGGGCATCCCATCTAAGCTGTACCCCAGCCCTGTGCCCGGTCATGGACTTGCATCCCGTCCAGGGTGTCCCCCAGCCCTGTACCCTGTGATTGACTGGCATCCCATCCAGGGTGTCCCCCAGCCCTGTACCCTGCGATCGACTGGCATCCCGTCCAGGGTGTACCCCAGCCCTGTGCCCTGTGATGGACTGGCATCCCATCCAGGGTGTCCCCCAGCCCTGTGCCCTGTGATGGACTGGCATCCCATCCAGGGTGTCCCCCAGCCCTGTGCCCTGCGATGGACTGGCATCCCATCCAGGGGGTACCCGAGCACCGTGCCCTGTGATGGACTGGCATCCCATCCGGGGTTTACCCCTGTCCAGTGCTCTGTGATGGACTGGCAACCCGTCCAGGGAGTCCCCCAGCCCTGTGCCCTGCGATGGACAGGCATCCCGTCCAGACTGTACCTCAGCCCTGTGCCCTGTGATGGACTGGCATCCCGTCCAGGGTGTCACCCAGCCCTGTGCCCTGCGATGGACAGGCATCCCGTCCAGGCTGTACCCCAGCCCTGTGCCCTGCGATGGACTGGCATCCCATCCAGACTGTACCCCAGCCCTGTGCCCTGTGATGGACTGGAATCCCGTGCAGGGTGTCCCACAGCCCTGTGCCCTGCGATGGACTGGCATCCCATCAAGGCTGTACCCCAGCCCAGTGCCCTGCGATGGACAGGCATCCCGTCCAGACTGTACCTCAGCCCTGTGCCCTGCGATGGACTGGCATCCCATCCAGGCTGTATCCCAGCCCTGTGCCCTGTGATGGACTGGCATCCCATCCAGATTGTTACTCAGCACCGTGCCCTGCGATGGACTGGCATCCCGTCCAGGTTGTACCCCAGCACCCTGCCCTGCGATGGACTGGCATCCCGTCCAGGGTGTCCCTCAGCCCTGTGCCCTGCGATGGACTGGCATCCCTTCCAGGCTGTACCCTGTGCCCACTGATGGACTGGCATCCCGTCCAGGGTGTCCCCCAACCCCGCGCCCTGTGATGGACTGGCATCCTGTCCAGGCTGTACCCCAGACCTGTGCCCTGCGATGGACTGGCATCCCATCCAGGCTGTTCCCTGTGCCCTGTGATGGACTGGCATCCCGTCCAGGCTGTACCCCAGCCCTGTGCCCTGTGATAGACTGGCATCCCGTGCAGGGTGTCCCACAGCCCTGTGCCCTGCGATGGACTGGCATCCCATCCAGGTTGTACCCCAGCCCTGTGCCCTGTGATGGACTGACATCCCGTGCAGGGTGTCCCACAGCCCTGTGCCCTGCGATGGACTGGCATCCCATCAAGGCTGTACCCCAGCCCAGTGCCCTGCGATGGACTGGCATCCCGTCCAGGGTGTCCCTCAGCCCTGTGCCCTGCAATGGACTGGCATCCATTCCAGGCTGTACCCTGTGCCCTGTGATGGACTGGCATCCCGTCCAGGGTGTCCCCCAGCCCCGCGCCCTGTGATGGACTGTCATCCTGTCCAGGCTGTACCCCAGCCCTGTGCCCTGCGATGGACTGGTATCCCATCCAGGCTGTTCCCAGTGCCCTGTGATGGAATGGCATCGCGTCCAGGCTGTACCTCAGCCCCATGCCCTGTAATGGACTGGCATCCCATCCAGGCTGAACCCTCTGCCCTGTGATGGACGGGCATCCCTTCTAAGCTGTACCCCAGCCCAGTGCCCTGTAATGGACATGCATCCCGTCCAGGGTGTCCCCCAGCCCTGTGCGCTGTGATGGACTGGCATCCCATCCAGGGTGTACCCCAGCCCCGTGCCCTGTGATGGACTGGCAACCCGTCCAGGGAGTCCCCCAGCCCTGTGCCCTGCGATGGACAGGCATCCCGTCCAGGCTGTACCTCAGCCCTGTGCCCTGCGATGGACTGGCATCACATCCAGGCTGTACCCCAGCCCTGTGTCCTGTGATGGACTGGCATCCCGTGCAGGGAGTCCCACAGCCCTGTGCCTTGCGATGGATTGGCATCCCGTCCAGGATGTATCCCAGCCCTCTGCCCTGTGATGGACTGGCATCCCATCCAGGGTGTACCCCAGTCCAGTGCCCTGTGATGGACTGGCAACCCGTCCAGGGAGTCCCCCAGCCCTGTGCCTTGCGATGGACAGGCATCCCGTCCAGACTGTACCTCAGACCTGTGCCCTGCGATGGACTGGCATCCCATCCAGGCTGTTCCCAGTGCCCTGTGATGGACTGGCATCCCGTCCAGGCTGTACCCCAGCCCTGTGCCCTGTGATAGACTGGCATCCCGTGCAGGGTGTCCCACAGCCCTGTGCCCTGCGATGGACTGGCATCCCGTCCAGGGTGTCCCCCAGCCCCGTGCCCTGTGATGGACTGGCATCCCATCCAGGCTGTACCCTGTGCCCTGTGATGCACTGGCATCCCGTCCAGGGTGTCCCACAGCCCTGTGCCCTGCGATGGACTGGCATCCCGTCCAGGGTGTACCCCAGCCCTGTGCCCTGTGATGGACTGGCATCCCATCCAGGGTGTCCCCCAGCCCTGTACCCTGTGATGGACTGGCATCCCATCCAGGGTGTCCCCCAGCCATGTGCCCTGCGAAGGACTGGCATCCCATCCAGGGTGTACCCCAGCCCCGTGCCCTGTGATGGACTGGCATCCCATCTAGGGTGTACCCCAGCCCCGTGCCCTGTGATGGACTGGCAACCCGTCCGGGGAGTCCCCCAGCCCTGTGCCTTGCGATGCACAGGCATCCCGTCCAGGCTGTACCTCAGCCCTGTGCCCTGCGATGGACTGGCATCCCATCCAGGCTGTACCCCAGCCCTGTGCCCTATGATGGACTGGCATCCCGTGCAGGGTGTCCAACAGCCCTGTGCCTTGCGATGGATTGGCATTCCGTCCAGGATGTATCCCTGCCCTGTGCCCTGTGATGGACTGGCATCCCGTACAGGCTGTACCCCAACCCTGTGCCCTGCATTGGACTGGTATCCCGTCCAGGCTGTACCCCAGCCCTGTGCCCTGCGATGTACTGGCATCCCGTCCAGGGTGTCCCCCAGCCCCGTGCCCTGTGATGGACTGGCATCCCATCCAGGCTGTACCCTGTGCCCTGTGATGCACTGGCATCCCGTCCAGGGTGTCCATCAGCCCTGTGCCCTATGATGGGCTGGCATCCCGGCCAGGGTGTCCCTCAGCCCTGTGCCCTGCGATGGACTGGCATCCCATCCAGGGTGTCCCCTAGCCCTGTGCCCTGTGATGGAGTGGCATCCCATCCAGGGTGCCCCCCAGCCCTGTGCCCTGTGATGTACTGGCATCCTGTCCAGGGTGTCCCCCTGCCCTCTGCCCTGCGATGGACAGGCATCCCGTACAGGCTGTACCCCAGCCCTGTGCCTGCGTTGGACTGGCATCCCATCCAGGCTGTTCCCAGTGCCCTGTGATGGTCTGGCATCCCGTCCAGGCTGTACCCCAGCCCTGTGCCCTGTGATGGACTGGCATCCCATGCAGGGTGTCCCACAGCCCTGTGCCCTGCAATGGACAGGTATCCCATCCAGGTTGTTACCCAGCACCGTGCCCTTCGATGGACTGGCATCCCGTCCAGGTTGTACCCCAGCACCCTGCCCTGCGATGGACTGGCATCCTGTCCAGGGTGTCCCTCAGCCCTGTGCCCTGTGATGGACTGGCATCCCTTCCAGGCTGTACCCTGTGCCCTGTGATGGACTGGCATCCCGTCCAGGGTGTCCCCCAGCCCCGCGCCCTGTGATAGACTGGCATCCTGTCCAGGCTGTACCCCAGCCCTGTGCCCTGCGATGGACTGGCATCCCGTCCAGGGTGTCCCCCAGCCCCGTGCCCTGTGATGGACTGGCATCCCTTCCAGGCTGTACCCTGTGCCCTGTGATGGACTGGCATCCCGTCCATGGTGTCCCCCAACCCCGCGCCCTGTGATGGACTGGCATCCTGTCCAGGCTGTACCTCAGACCTGTGCCCTGCGATGGACTGGCATCCCATCCAGGCTGTTCCCAGTGCCCTGTGATGGACTGGCATCCCGTCCAGGCTGTACCCCAGCCCTGTGCCCTGTGATAGACTGGCATCCCGTGCAGGGTGTCCCACAGCCCTGTGCCCTGCGATGGACTGGCATCCCGTCCAGGGTGTCCCCCAGCCCCGTGCCCTGTGATGGACTGGCATCCCATCCAGGCTGTACCCTGTGCCCTGTGATGCACTGGCATCCCGTCCAGGGTGTCCCACAGCCCTGTGCCCTGCGATGGACTGGCATCCCGTCCAGGGTGTACCCCAGCCCTGTGCCCTGTGATGGACTGGCATCCCATCCAGGGTGTCCCCCAGCCCTGTACCCTGTGATGGACTGGCATCCCATCCAGGGTGTCCCCCAGCCATGTGCCCTGCGAAGGACTGGCATCCCATCCAGGGTGTACCCCCAGCCCCGTGCCCTGTGATGGACTGGCATCCCATCTAGGGTGTACCCCAGCCCCGTGCCCTGTGATGGACTGGCAACCCGTCCGGGGAGTCCCCCAGCCCTGTGCCTTGCGATGCACAGGCATCCCGTCCAGGCTGTACCTCAGCCCTGTGCCCTGCGATGGACTGGCATCCCATCCAGGCTGTACCCCAGCCCTGTGCCCTATGATGGACTGGCATCCCGTGCAGGGTGTCCAACAGCCCTGTGCCTTGCGATGGATTGGCATTCCGTCCAGGATGTATCCCTGCCCTGTGCCCTGTGATGGACTGGCATCCCGTACAGGCTGTACCCCAACCCTGTGCCCTGCATTGGACTGGTATCCCGTCCAGGCTGTACCCCAGCCCTGTGCCCTGCGATGTACTGGCATCCCGTCCAGGGTGTCCCCCAGCCCCGTGCCCTGTGATGGACTGGCATCCCATCCAGGCTGTACCCTGTGCCCTGTGATGCACTGGCATCCCGTCCAGGGTGTCCATCAGCCCTGTGCCCTATGATGGGCTGGCATCCCGGCCAGGGTGTCCCTCAGCCCTGTGCCCTGCGATGGACTGGCATCCCATCCAGGGTGTCCCCTAGCCCTGTGCCCTGTGATGGAGTGGCATCCCATCCAGGGTGCCCCCCAGCCCTGTGCCCTGTGATGTACTGGCATCCTGTCCAGGGTGTCCCCCTGCCCTCTGCCCTGCGATGGACAGGCATCCCGTACAGGCTGTACCCCAGCCCTGTGCCTGCGTTGGACTGGCATCCCATCCAGGCTGTTCCCAGTGCCCTGTGATGGACTGGCATCCCGTCCAGGCTGTACCCCAGCCCTGTGCCCTGTGATGGACTGGCATCCCATGCAGGGTGTCCCACAGCCCTGTGCCCTGCAATGGACAGGTATCCCATCCAGGTTGTTACCCAGCACCGTGCCCTTCGATGGACTGGCATCCCGTCCAGGTTGTACCCCAGCACCCTGCCCTGCGATGGACTGGCATCCTGTCCAGGGTGTCCCTCAGCCCTGTGCCCTGTGATGGACTGGCATCCCTTCCAGGCTGTACCCTGTGCCCTGTGATGGACTGGCATCCCGTCCAGGGTGTCCCCCAGCCCCGCGCCCTGTGATAGACTGGCATCCTGTCCAGGCTGTACCCCAGCCCTGTGCCCTGCGATGGACTGGCATCCCGTCCAGGGTGTCCCCCAGCCCCGTGCCCTGTGATGGACTGGCATCCCATCCAGGCTGTACCCTGTGCCCTGTGATGCACTGGCATCCCGTCCAGGGTGTCCATCAGCCCTGTGCCCTATGATGGGCTGGCATCCCAGCCAGGGTGTCCCTCAGCCCTTTGCCCTGCGATGGACTGGCATCCCATCCAGGGTGTCCCCTAGCCCTGTGCCCTGTGATGGAGTGGCATCCCATCCAGGGTACCCCCAAGCCCTGTGCCCTGTGATGGACTGGCATCCTGTCCAGGGTGTCCCCCTGCCCTCTGCCCTGCGATGGACAGGCATCCCGTACAGGCTGTACCCCAGCCCTGTGCCCTGCGTTGGACTGGCATCCCATCCAGGCTGTTCCCCAGCCCTGTGCCCTGTGATGGACTGGCATCCCATGCAGGGTGTCCCACAGCCCTGTGCCCTGCGATGGAATGGTATCCCATCCAGGTTGTTACCCAGCACCGTGCCCTGCGATGGACTGGCATCCCGTCCAGGTTGTACCCCAGCACCCTGCCCTGCGATGGACTGGCATCCCGTCCAGGGTGTCCCTCAGCCCTGTGCCCTGCGATGGAATGGCATCCCTTCCAGGCTGTACCCTGTGCCCTGTGATGGACTGGCATCCCGTCCAGGGTGTCCCCCAACCCCGCGCCCTGTGATGGACTGGCATCCTGTCCAGGCTGTACCCCAGACCTGTGCCCTGCGATGGACTGGCATCCCATCCAGGCAGTTCCCAGTGCCCTGTGATGTACTGGCATCCAGTCCAGGCTGTACCCCAGCCCTGTACCCTGTGATAGACTGGCATCCCGTGCAGGGTGTCCCACAGCCCTGTGCTCTGCGATGGACTGGCATCCCATCCCGGTTGTACCCCAGCCCTGTGCCCTGTGATGGAATGGCATCCCGTGCAGGGTGTCCCACAGCCCTGTGCCCTGCGATGGACTGGCATCCCATCCAGGCTGTACCCCAGCCCAGTGCCCTGCGATGGACTGGCATCCCGTCCAGGGTGTCCCTCAGCCCTGTGCCCATCAACGGACTGGCATCCCTTCCAGGCTGTACCCTGTGCCCTGTGATGGACTGTCATCCCGTCCAGGCTGTTCCCAGTGCCCTGTGATGGACTGGCATCCCGTCCAGGCTGTACCCCAGCCCTGTGCCCTGTGATGGACTGGCATCCCATGCAGGGTGTCCCACAGCCCTGTGCCCTGCGATGGACTGGCATCCCATCCAGGTTGTACCCCAGCCCTGTGCCCTGTGATGGACTGGCATCCCGTCCAGGGTGTCCCCTAACCCCGCGCCCTGTGATGGACTGGCATCCTGTCCAGGCTGTACCCCAGACCTGTGCCCTGCGATGGACTGGCATCCCGTCAAGGGTGTCCCTCAGCCCTGTACCCTGTGATGGACTGGCATCCCATCGAGGGTGTCCCCCAGCCCTGTGCCCTGCGATGGACTGGCATCCCATCCAGGGTGTCCACCAGCCCTGTGCCCTGCGATGGACTGGCATCCCATCCAGGCTGTACCCCAGCCCTGTGCCCTGTGATGGACTGGCATCCCATCCAGGTTGTTACCCAGCACCGTGCCCTGCGATGGACTGGCATCCTGTCCAGGCTGTTCCCCAGCCCTGTGCCCTGCGATGGACTGGTATCCCATCCAGGCTGTTCGCAGTGCCCTGTGATGGACTGGCATCGCGTCCAGGTTGTACCTCAGCCCCGTGCCCTGTGATGGACTGGCAACCCGTCCAGGGAGTCCCCCAGCCCTGTGCCTTGCGATGCACAGGCATCCCGTCCAGGCTGTACCTCAGCCCTGTGCCCTGCGATGGACTGGCATCCCATCCAGGCTGTACCCCAGCCCTGTGCCCTATGATGGACTGGCATCCCGTGCAGGGTGTCCAACAGCCCTGTGCCTTGCGATGGATTGGCATTCCGTCCAGGATGTATCCCTGCCCAGTGCCCTGTGATGGACTGGCATCCCGTACAGGCTGTACCCCAACCCTGTGCCCTGCATTGGACTGGTATCCCGTCCAGGCTGTACCCCAGCCCTGTGCCCTGCGATGTACTGGCATCCCGTCCAGGGTGTCCCCCAGCCCCGTGCCCTGTGATGGACTGGCATCCCATCCAGGCTGTACCCTGTGCCCTGTGATGCACTGGCATCCCGTCCAGGGTGTCCATCAGCCCTGTGCCCTATGATGGGCTGGCATCCCGGCCAGGGTGTCCCTCAGCCCTGTGCCCTGCGATGGACTGGCATCCCATCCAGGGTGTCCCCTAGCCCTGTGCCCTGTGATGGAGTGGCATCCCATCCAGGGTGCCCCCCAGCCCTGTGCCCTGTGATGTACTGGCATCCTGTCCAGGGTGTCCCCCTACCCTCTGCCCTGCGATGGACAGGCATCCCGTACAGGCTGTACCCCAGCCCTGTGCCTGCGTTGGACTGGCATCCCATCCAGGCTGTTCCCAGTGCCCTGTGATGGACTGGCATCCCGTCCAGGCTGTACCCCAGCCCTGTGCCCTGTGATGTACTGGCATCCCATGCAGGGTGTCCCACAGCCCTGTGCCCTGCAATGGACAGGTATCCCATCCAGGTTGTTACCCAGCACCGTGCCCTTCGATGGACTGGCATCCCGTCCAGGTTGTACCCCAGCACCCTGCCCTGCGATGGACTGGCATCCTGTCCAGGGTGTCCCTCAGCCCTGTGCCCTGTGATGGACTGGCATCCCTTCCAGGCTGTACCCTGTGCCCTGTGATGGACTGGCATCCCGTCCAGGGTGTCCCCCAGCCCCGCGCCCTGTGATAGACTGGCATCCTGTCCAGGCTGTACCCCAGCCCTGTGCCCTGCGATGGACTGGCATCCCGTCCAGGGTGTCCCCCAGCCCCGTGCCCTGTGATGGACTGGCATCCCATCCAGGCTGTACCCTGTGCCCTGTGATGCACTGGCATCCCGTCCAGGGTGTCCATCAGCCCTGTGCCCTATGATGGGCTGGCATCCCAGCCAGGGTGTCCCTCAGCCCTTTGCCCTGCGATGGACTGGCATCCCATCCAGGGTGTCCCCTAGCCCTGTGCCCTGTGATGGAGTGGCATCCCATCCAGGGTACCCCCAAGCCCTGTGCCCTGTGATGGACTGCATCCTGTCCAGGGTGTCCCCCTGCCCTCTGCCCTGCGATGGACAGGCATCCCGTACAGGCTGTACCCCAGCCCTGTGCCCTGCGTTGGACTGGCATCCCATCCAGGCTGTTCCCCAGCCCTGTGCCCTGTGATGGACTGGCATCCCATGCAGGGTGTCCCACAGCCCTGTGCCCTGCGATGGACTGGTATCCCATCCAGGTTGTTACCCAGCACCGTGCCCTGCGATGGACTGGCATCCCGTCCAGGTTGTACCCCAGCACCCTGCCCTGCGATGGACTGGCATCCCGTCCAGGGTGTCCCTCAGCCCTGTGCCCTGCGATGGAATGGCATCCCTTCCAGGCTGTACCCTGTGCCCTGTGATGGACTGGCATCCCGTCCAGGGTGTCCCCCAACCCCGCGCCCTGTGATGGACTGGCATCCTGTCCAGGCTGTACCCCAGACCTGTGCCCTGCGATGGACTGGCATCCCATCCAGGCAGTTCCCAGTGCCCTGTGATGTACTGGCATCCAGTCCAGGCTGTACCCCAGCCCTGTGCCCTGTGATAGACTGGCATCCCGTGCAGGGTGTCCCACAGCCCTGTGCTCTGCGATGGACTGGCATCCCATCCCGGTTGTACCCCAGCCCTGTGCCCTGTGATGGAATGGCATCCCGTGCAGGGTGTCCCACAGCCCTTTGCCCTGCGATGGACTGGCATCCCATCCAGGCTGTACCCCAGCCCAGTGCCCTGCGATGGACTGGCATCCCGTCCAGGGTGTCCCTCAGCCCTGTGCCCATCAACGGACTGGCATCCCTTCCAGGCTGTACCCTGTGCCCTGTGATGGACTGTCATCCCGTCCAGGCTGTTCCCAGTGCCCTGTGATGGACTGGCATCCCGTCCAGGCTGTACCCCAGCCCTGTGCCCTGTGATGGACTGGCATCCCATGCAGGGTGTCCCACAGCCCTGTGCCCTGCGATGGACTGGCATCCATCCAGGTTGTACCCCAGCCCTGTGCCCTGTGATGGACTGGCATCCCGTCCAGGTGTCCCCTAACCCCGCGCCCTGTGATGGACTGGCATCCTGTCCAGGCTGTACCCCAGACCTGTGCCCTGCGATGGACTGGCATCCCGTCAAGGGTGTCCCTCAGCCCTGTACCCTGTGATGGACTGGCATCCCATCGAGGGTGTCCCCCAGCCCTGTGCCCTGCGATGGACTGGCAACCCATCCAGGGTGTCCACCAGCCAGTGCCCTGCGATGGACTGGCATCCCATCCAGGCTGTACCCCAGCCCTGTGCCCTGTGATGGACTGGCATCCCATCCAGGTTGTTACCCAGCACCGTGCCCTGCGATGGACTGGCATCCTGTCCAGGGTGTTCCCCAGCCCTGTGCCCTGCGATGGACTGGTATCCCATCCAGGCTGTTCGCAGTGCCCTGTGATGGACTGGCATCGCGTCCAGGCTGTACCTCAGCCCCATGCCCTGTAATGGACTCGTATCCCATCCAGGCTGAACCCTCTGCCCTGTGATGGACGGGCATCCCATCTAAGCTGTACCCCAGCCCTGTGCCCGGTCATGGACTTGCATCCCGTCCAGGGTGTCCCCCAGCCCTGTACCCTGTGATTGACTGGCATCCCATCCAGGGTGTCCCCCAGCCCTGTACCCTGCGATCGACTGGCATCCCGTCCAGGGTGTACCCCAGCCCTGTGCCCTGTGATGGACTGGCATCCCATCCAGGGTGTCCCCCAGCCCCTGTGCCCTGTGATGGACTGGCATCCCATCCAGGGTGTCCCCCCAGCCCTGTGCCCTGCGATGGACTGGCATCCCATCCAGGGGGTACCCGAGCACCGTGCCCTGTGATGGACTGGCATCCCATCCGGGGTTTACCCCTGTCCAGTGCTCTGTGATGGACTGGCAACCCGTCCAGGGAGTCCCCCAGCCCTGTGCCCTGCGATGGACAGGCTTCCCGTCCAGACTGTACCTCAGCCCTGTGCCCTGTGATGGACTGGCATCCCGTCCAGGGTGTCACCCAGCCCTGTGCCCTGCGATGGACAGGCATCCCGTCCAGGCTGTACCCCAGCCCTGTGCCCTGCGATGGACTGGCATCCCATCCAGACTGTACCCCAGCCCTGTGCCCTGTGATGGACTGGAATCCCGTGCAGGGTGTCCCACAGCCCTGTGCCCTGCGATGGACTGGCATCCCATCAA